>NW_013666738.1:200048-202405 GCF_000517525.1 Limulus polyphemus
TTCACTGTTTTCCTTATCAAAACTGGGTAGAGTTGTTGCATTAACAGTGGCTTCTTCAGGTGACACTACTTCAGCAGCGTCATTTGTTCTGTTATTCATTCCGTTCCAACAGAAACGTCCTGGACCGTGATAACGACAAAGCCTGTTGGCATGTACCACCTTTGGCTTACCTCGCCGACCACATTTTATTCGGAAAGTCACGTCTGAGAGACGATCCACTATGCCATATGGGCCGTCCCATAGAGAAGACAACTTAGGAGACTCCCCTTTGGTCTTCCTGGGATTATACAACCACACCTTGTCTCCTGGTACAAATCTGACTTCTGTAGATTTCTTATCATAACACAGCTTCATGGAATCAGCAGACGTTTTCAAATTTGAATGCACTTGATGGTGAATATCATCCATCTTTTCAGATAACACTTTCACGAACTCTGGCACATTTTCAGGCAACTCTTCATAAGGTGGGTGTCCTGTTATCATGTCCACTGGCAACCGAACTTCCCGACCAAACATCAACTTTTCTGAAATGTATCCAGTGACTTCATGCTCTGCTGTTCTATAGGCCATCAACAGTGGAGGGAATAAGACATCTCAGTCATTTTGGTGGCTATTACAAAACTTTGCCAATTCCTGTCCCATTGTACTTTTCTACCATCCCATCAGACTATGGGTGAAGTGGCGTTGTCCTGGTCTTTCGTATGCCAAACAACTTGCTGCATTCATGGAACATAGCGGATTCAAAGTTACAGCCTTGATCTGAATACAGTTCGTTTGGCATACAAACCTGAAAAAGAAATCACTAATAGCCGAAGCTACAAGTGTACACTTGTAGCTTCTTGATTTGGTATTGCATATGCCTCTGTCCATTTGGTGAAATAATCCATCACCACACAAATGTTCCTGTTTACAGCACGAGTTCAGGGTAAAGGACCAGCAATGTCAATGGCTACTCTTTCCATTGGAGCACGTCTCTTATGCTTGGGTCCCATTTAAGCACAAAATGTACTGCACGTCCTCCACCATTTTTCCACATCTTACCTCATACCTATCCAGTAAAATCTCTGCAATAGGTGTCTCAATGTCTTCATAACTCCAAGATGTCCTCCTGTTAAACTATCATGGGACTGATGCAGCACAAGTTCCCGTAACTTTCTTGGTATAACTGTTTGCCAGGTCGTCACTTTCCCATCTGCAGTTTCCCATCTCCGGACAAGAATACCATCTTCAAGCTTCAACTGGTTTCATTGCGCCCAATAGTTCTTTGTCACAGGGCTTAAGCTAGACACCTTCTCCCAAACATGGTGCAAAACACTTGCTTGTAGACAATCAATTATTGGCTTCAAATCTTGGTCTTTCTCCTGTTCTGCTTTAATATCTATACCTGATTCTACTTCACCATTATCAGCTTCTTCAGGCACTTTCACTTCAGCTTGATGGCACCTGGTTAGTCCAACCTCTTTTTTTAACACTTACTAGAATTTGGCTTTTGTTGTTCCCAAATGTCATTTTATCAAAGTTAACTACACACTTCCTCGGTAGTAAGCTGTCCAACCCCAATATGCATGTGTCTTCAATGTCAGCCAAGTATGCTTTGTGTCTATCCTTTATACCCATGAGCTCAATAGTTACCCACACTGGTCCCAACAACCTTGCATAATGTCCTGTCACGCCACAGAGCTTCTGTACAGCTTCTGGTACTCCTTTGTGATGTAGCACCTTGATACTCACAAGGATTTGCTGAGATGCAGAATCTATGACAAAGTTTTACTTTTGGCCATCCAGCTTTCCTGTCACGTAGACACTATGTGTGTTTGCCATTTTACTTTTAGCTGTTGGAACTTTCACGATGGGGATTGGTGGGCATCCCTCAACACCAACCACTACTGGTTTCCCCAATGCTGACTTATTGGTAGTGTTCTTCTTACACTGGCTCTTCATATGTCCTTGCTCTCCACAGTTCCAAGAACCTTTCTGGTTAGCAGCCTTTACTGCCGTGGCATCTTCCGTTTGTTGAAGTTGCTGGCATAGAGCTCCCTTGTGCCCAGGTTTGTTACAGTGCCAGTAAAGTCCCTCAAACTTCTCTGAAAGCTGCCCTTTTCTGGCCTTGAATCCTGATGACTGTACCAACCTTGGTACCTCTGTGCTGGACTTAACATATGATTCGAATTCAAGAGTTCTGGCCATTGCATCCTGCATAGTAGATAGTGTGCTTGCTTTATTTGTATCTTCAGTTGTGGACTGTCCAAGGCATCTACAAACTGATCCCTCAGCAACAGCTTGAGAACATCGGGTGGTGCAGTTGGGTAGGCCTTGTGTGCCATACTTTCCAAATCCTGTGCCAGCTCATGCAGGCT
>NW_013666738.1:202765-206621 GCF_000517525.1 Limulus polyphemus
AACCTAGCCTGTAGACTTCAGACTGATTTTGTAGTTCCATACCTGAGTTCTAGAGCCGCTAGCAGTGCTCTATAGTTGTGCCTATCGTCTGCTGACAACAGTCCAAGTATTTCCAGTGGTTGTCCCTTCAAGCTCGTTGCCAGGTAAACTGCTTTCTGCTTCTCTGTCCATCCATTAATTTCTGCCAGGAGCTCCAATTGTGCTCTATATGCTTTCCGCAGTGACTTCCCATCGAATTACTGTGGCTTCCTTCGTACTAGATCACCCCTATTGCTCACACTCATGTCTGGAATGCAACTTCTGGCAGGACTGAAGATGCCTGCATTAGGGTTTAGCTGCAAGGTCTGGAAGGAGCTTCCTGTTGTCTAGGGCTGATTAAATCCATGGATAATATATCCTTCTTGTGTAAAAGCCAGTAAATCATCCTTTAATGTATTTAATTCACTTTGAAATTTGCTAATCTTATCCATTTGTACATCTTGTTTCCCTTCTTGTTCCAGTTGCCACTACTGTAGTCTCTCTTCTTGTTAATTTTTCTTCTCTAACCACTGCTTCTCTCTTCTTGTTCCTTCTCTCATTCTTCTTGTTTCTTTTCTTTTTCCTCCAACAACTGCTGCAATCTCTCTCTCTCTTGTTTATTTTGCTGTTCGAGCTGCTACTCTTGAAGGGTTTCTTGCCACTGCTGTAGTCTCTCTTCTTATTTATTTTCTTTCTCCTCCAACCACTGCTGTAGCCTCTCTTCTTGTTTATTTTCTCGTTCTTCTTGTTTCTTGTATTGTTTTTGTATTGCTGCCATCAAATCTGCCAAGTCGTAGTTTGATTTGCCATTTCTCGTTTCCATTTTGTTTCTCTATCCCACATCTGACACCAATTTTTTGGTATCTGCTCGTTTGTTAATTTCTGGTATAATTTCTTTCCGAGGAACTTCAGCGATACAAGTCCTTTCTTAATTAAAATTAGTTTCTTCTTCTTTCTCCATACAACTTTGTAATACACAGAATTTCCACAGTCACTTTAAACTTAACAGCCTTTATAACACACGCTATAAATCACAGTGCTTCACACAATTTACTTACGGTGCCTACTGTTCGCTTTACTCAACTATCTATATCTTCAATCTATCTGCATAACTATCTGTCGCTGGCTTTATTTGCTAAATAAAATATATACTAAAAAAGAGAGCGCCCGGCAAACACTCGGACATTCGCGAGGTTGAGAGGTTCCTCGATAAATCATGATCCTTCTAGAAACTCCAGCGTGCATGCTCCCAGCGTCGCGTGACTTCCGCTGTCGTAACAATATTAAAATATTTTACTTAAAACACACAAAACAAGTAACAACGTTTCGACCTGCTTCGGTTATTATCAGGTTAAGAATGACTTTGAAAAAAGTCGTGTCGTTTCGTTTGGAAAGGTAATAATGATAGGTAAAAGATTGTAAGTGACGTTGTATATATATATTTAATTGTATCATTATATTGGTAGTTTATAGTTTAATATCATATGTGAATACATTAAATAAAATAATTAATATAAGTATAAAAGTGTTCCTTGGTGCTGGTTTGATGTGGGTTTATGTTCTTGTATTAAAAGTGCTTCTCTAATTTTTCATTTATGTAAATTTCTTTATTTGTTTAATATGTTAATACTTACTTTTTATGTTTTTATTGTGTTTATTTGAGTTACATACAGTGTTCAAAAACTTGGGGGGGGGGGGGGGTGTTTGTGTGTGTGTGTATTCACTGAACCTAGTTTCCAGTTTTCGCCTTTTACTCCAATATATAAATCATGGCTGTTGTTGCATTATATTTTTATAAATAACGTTATTATTGTGTTTGTCAGAGTAGATTTTACATAGCATAGAATTTGGTGTGGTACCTGGTTTTCAGATGAATTTAATGTTTACTTGAATCTTATATTTGGTTATAAGTTTATCAAAGTGTTAGTTATTTTGTCGCTGACATTTGGCACGTAAGGTATGCAGCAGTGTATTGTTTAGTTGTCAGTTGTTTCATTGAATTTTGGATTGTTGGTTGGCTGTTCACTGTGTTGATGGTTGAGGTTTCTGTGTATAATTATTTCTATAGTTTTGGGGAAAAATTTATTCAGGTTGATGAAGTATTGTTCTAATTGATTGTAGAGTGAGCAAAGCTTTGTGGCTGTGTTTATTAGGTTTTTAGCATAATGAGTGTTTGTTTTGTTTCGTGCACCGTGTCCCAGGGAATGTAAAGTCCATTATGAGTGATTCTACTGTGGATTTGTCTTGTGATATTGAAGTTCAGAAATGTTAATTATTTATCTTTTTCGTATTCGCTGGTGTATGGGTGTATGGAATTAATGTAGTTGAAAAAGCTAAGTGTACATTCTATACATGTGAATCTGGAAAATTTAGCGTCCACATATTTGTACTAGTATAGTAGTGTGTATAAAGCTGAATTGAAAATGTTGGCTAGGATTGGTGACATCGGATTGCCCATGCTTAAACCATTTGTTTGTATGTAATTTTGGTTGTCGAACATAAAATTTGTTTTTGAAGTAATGAAACAGTTACTAGTTCGTTACTAGGGATGTGTATCAGTGGGTTTCGGTCTTTCATGCAAAGTTCTAAAGCTATGTTACATAACAATACACAAATATCTTACCAGCAATCAAAACTTAATACTTTAAGAGTACAAGAGTAGAAGTTAAAGTTACAGAAACACTTTTTAATTCGAAACGAAACTAACTCTATTATTCTATATAAATCCCTTTAATGTTTGTACACGTGAAAATCTCCTGAATAGCTTATTAAATCTATGTGAATTCTTTGAAAAATCTGCATAAAGTCTAGGAGAAATCTGTGTAAAATCTGCTCTCTCAGGTCCCAACACAAGAAAAAAATTATTGATGCTTGTTAGACCAGTTTGCTAACTGACAGTGGACATAATGGACGATTTGCTGACAAGAATAACTCAGAGCACTATTTAAAAAGCAGATTGTTATTCATGCACGAGAATCAGACAAGAAGGTGCCTAACCTCCACTTGACCCATTTAGCTCCTGGAGGAAGTTAAAGCTAGAAACTTGCTTGAGCAACGCTGTGTTCCAACCTTGGGAATTATTGATAAAAGATAAATTTAGCGAACTGAACTTTAAACTGAAGCTCTGAAAACAAAACTAATAAGAACACACTGAGGCAGCATAACATATTAATAACATACTGTATTTAGAGTATTTATTGTCTTTAAATTGGATTATGGGTCTTTGGTCTATGGTTCCGCCAGGACCTCGGCCCTGAAGATGCTGGACCCCATTCACCATCTGGGGCTTCGGCTCTGCACCGGTGCTTTTCACACTTCTCCAGTCCAGAATTTGTACACTGAGTCCCACGAACCTTCTCTTCACCTCCGTCATTTGCAACTTTCTCTACAATATGCTATTAAGCTTCGATCCTTACCACGGCATCCCACCTGGGATTGTGTTTTTCTTCCTCGGTAGGCAATGCTCTTTCAGAACAGACGGTCTGCTATTCCTCCATTTGGCCTTCGTATCCGGGCATTACTGGCTGAATTGGGTCTGGCATTGGATGACATTGCTGTCCCCAATGATCAGCTCATTCTACCATGGCTTATTACCATCCCATCCTGTGACCTTTCCCTGAGTCATCTGGGGAAGGCGGATACTCCCGATTGGCAGTACCGTCTTCTTTTTTGCTGAACATCTTTCGAACCATTCCTCTCTTCCAATTTACACAGTGACTCTGTAGGTTCTGCCATGTTTTGCTGTGGATCCGTAGTTGCTCGGAGGATTCCCTCTACAGTTTCTGTGTTCACTGCCGAGTTATATCCTATTTCTCTTGCCCTGGATCATGTAGAAGCT
>NW_013666738.1:207046-216790 GCF_000517525.1 Limulus polyphemus
AATTTACTTTCTTTGTTTTTACCGGTTGTTTGGCCCAGATAGCCTGCTGCTTTGCGCCATAAAACACCAATCAGCCAACTATAACACTCATTCTATTATACTGCTGGCATTTGGAGTTGCGTTTCTCTTTTTCTTTATTTTTATTAACAATAGTTCTCTTCCAGGCGGGGTTATATAGTTCAAAACCTGTTACTGGTTCATATTGCCAAATCATCGTATTTTCTGTTATACGAATCACATTTTCTGCAGACAGTTTTTTTTGCGAAATTGAAATAAACACAATGGTACAGCTTGTGGCCAATAAAAACAGGGAATGTAGTAACGGTGGGGTTAGACATTCAAAGTATTTTCCGTGACCTCTTGATAAAAATTATTGACTTTACAGGACTTCTAGTACTGAAAATCTTGTTTAAAAAATTCCATGACTTGCCAGGATTTACATAACCTGTGAAACAACGCCACTCTCTCTGTAGAAGCTTTTCCACACGACGTGATGTGTGGGTAGTTGATACATTGAAAATAATGTAAAAAGACTTCATACGGAACCATGGACGTTAGGTTCGATTCGCATCAGGATTTTTCACAGTTCATAACCAGAAAATATGTCAGCAGTAGAATGGCCAGCTTCGGGGAAGCCATTCCCAGAATTATTTCAACCTTCTGGAAAGCCCAGAGTTCTTGTTTAGATTACTTCTAATATTCAATCGAGGATGGAACCACCAGCAGATTTTTTCATCCATCTTCCTGAAGAGAACTCGCCTAATAATGAAATGGCAATTGACAATAAAGGACCTGAGGTAATTTCATTTTTGTACTCTAGGTGCAAGAAAAAGAAACCCACCAAAATATATGGGACGAAAAAAAGGAACAAAAAATTGGTTTTAGCCAAAATTGTGAATGTGCATATTTTAATCATGATTTAATAAGGGAAATGTTTAGATTTATGAATATTAACATTCATTGTTAAGAGTTAATTTATTGTTAATTATGGAAATTAGATGAGTCTTTGTTTTCTTTGTGATATAGAACTTTTCAAGGGACATTCTAATTCAGCGAGGAGCAGTATTGTTTCCTCTATTTTTATTCCATATGTTTCCAGAAATTTCTACAGTTGCTTAACCAGAAAGTTTTTTATGTCAAAATTACTAAGATTACCTGCCTCCTTCCCTAATTTGGAATTGCTAACCAAAGATAATTCAATTTACTGGCAGAACACCCGCCGAATCTTTGGCTACTTTTTACCAACGAAAAGATGGGCATATTCTGCGCCGGGTTTCGATCCTGCGGTCCACAAGTTATGAGTTGAGTGCCCTAACCATTCAAGCATGCCAGGCCGCTAGCCAGGAAGAAATTTAATGTAACGTGATGGCATGGCCTTAATTTCTGGAACTGTCTTCAAATATAGGAAACATTTTGAGTGATGTATATAAAAGATGAGTAATACTTAGTTACTTAATGAAACTGTTAGAGTGAATTATTGAGTGATTGAGTTTGTTATTCATTTAATGAGCAATCAGTGCATAATTTAGCAGGTTGTTTATTATTACCAGCGAGGCAGTTAGCTAGTTTAGTGTCGTGAATCTTGAGCTCATGTATTAATGAAGAAATAGAGATACAAAATTAACTAATAAGTAGATTTTCTGTTTAGATATAGTTTATTTGTAGTGTTATATCTATTGATTAAAGTAGGTTATGCTAACTGCGAAATTTGAAATTGGAAAAATATAAGTGTTCTTCTTATCAGAGAGTGAAATTTGTGTTCTATTCGGGTTAACTGAATAAGGATTTGAGATTTCCCTAATAGACCCTCTTAAAGGGAGATTCGAGAATGATATGACATTACAGATAATACTGAACTTTTACTGGCCCAGTTTAAGCTTGGGAATAAACAGACTTGACCTAGAGGCATAACAGGTATTATCTTCAGAGAATAACAAAAGAACAAAAGCAACTAAAATGAAACGAACTTGATGACTTTCTCGACTACATGTTGTTCGAAACCTGCACATATACATAATAAATGAAAAATTCAAAATAATTACTATAATAATACAAGAAGATAGAAATGTGCGGTATGTCTTTATATTACAGAATGCAAACTCTGCTTGTTTTTGAAGATGTGGAAGTCATTCATAGTATTTACTGAATTCAAGTAGCTTAGTGTGTGTCTGTATAGATACACAGGTGTGATATTACGCTTTCGGTAAACACTGGAGTTATCAAAACTTTGTTCGACTTCATAATATATCAGGCAACCTAAGTGAAGTTACTGCTTCTGCCAATTAATATTGACTTTATTCTAGCTGGTGGAGATAATTTTGAAACAAGTGGAGAAGGGTCACCCTATTTGTGTTTGTTTTTCTGTGCTTTCTGTTGTAGATTAAAGGTTATTGTTTTTGTTATCTTGTCTCAAACATTTAGATCGTAGGGATGGACCCACTACGGAAGTTATCTCTTAATGTGGACTGTGGAACATGTGAGCTGCAAATTTGAGAAACTCATCCAATGCAAACTATTCAGAATCTAGAAACAATGGATTGCACATTTACTCATAGATTACAATTTCACACTTTCTCCTAATAGGCAAGTTTTTTTATTATTATATGAAATACATCTAAATGTGTAGCTATTGACTAGTGTGGTGATGGAAGCAGCACGCATAACAAACTGTTTTCTGCCTAGAAACCTAGTGTTACTTCGATTAAAAGTTACCTATCCAGAAGCAAGATCTATTCCTTGAATGGTTTGTAATTATGGACAGATGGCTATTAAACTCGGCCTGAAAATGTTGTCAGGACAGTGAGTGAAACTAAAGAATGTATTCTCTGTACAAATACATGGTTGTTAGAGCATCTAGCATCAGTGATAACTTATGAGCAAACAATTTTAATGTAGAACAGCAGACAGAAGCTAGTTGATTACTACAAGAATATGCCAAAGTGTTTTTACAGTCTAAGTAGAACAATGGTGACACATCATCAAAGAACACGCAATGCACTTCTCACAAAACAAATACTACGTGAGTTGCCTTGGAGTTACAAAGATACTACCAGTAGTGAAATATAGCAGATGCTGAATGATAGAACACTTGGTCATCTTCATTTAGGATTATGAAGCAGGTGATGCAAAAGTTATTTGTTGGCTTTATATGGTTATGTTCAGGGGTGAAATTCTCAAAAGAAAAAGTAGAGGTACTTAGTTGGGTGAAGTGGAACTGTTTTTGAAAAAGAAAAAAAAATTAAGTGTAAGCATAAAAAACGACAAAGCAGCTCAAACAGGTCCCAATACTAGCATCGCCTTAAAAGTACGTTTGGCAGAAATTCGCCCCTAGATATGTAAATATACCTTATATGCACAGATTATGTGAGCATGTATTAAAGGAGCCTGATATTTCAATACACTGGGCCTAGAATCTAGCTAATGACAAGTCGAACTGATGATAAGTTTAGACTTAAATATGTTTTCAACACTCAAGATGGACTGTGTGAATTTCATGACATTTTTTCCTTCCATTCAGCCTGAATAATACATCTGCCAATTTTTTAACAGTTTGTGAAGTTGTCACTACAAGACTTGCAATGGGAAAGATGTCTCATGTAAATAATATTCTAGTGTTTAGTATATGTTTCAATCTATCTATTGCAGAGAACTTAAGAATGGTTATACTAATAGTGGATAATGAAAGATTTAAAACTGAAGCTGGGAAAGTGTGCACTTATGCATACACATATAGAATTTATTTGTCATAATTTAAGCATGGATAAAGTTTTCTCTAACTCTATGTGGACTGCAGTGGTAAGTAATAGATTGTGCCCAGTGTGTGACTAAAAAATAATTTTACAGTTGTGTTTGTGGTAAACTTCTCCGATATAACTATGCCATCGTTCATGGTGATTAAATTTATGTACATTTCAAATGGACTGAATATTTTGACCCAAATGTTTTAGTGGCTGAAATGTACTTTATCTGAGGAGTATTAGTTTATCCTACATAGGATTGTCCATTCATCCCGTACAGAGATTCCAGTGATAGCGTGTTGAGAGCTGTGCTGTTACATACTCAGGAGAGTATGAAGCATGTAATTATGTATGCATAACATATGAACACCTCTCCAAAACCCAGTAATGCATGATAAAGAAGGAATTACATGCAATTGGAGTATTTGCCAGGCATTACTGATATTTCTTGTGTAGAAGGAAGTTTACTGTTTGTGAGAAAAATGCATTATTGCAATGGCTCATAAACTTCAGAAACTCAAAAGGTATGGCTGCATATTAATTACAATTTTGCAGAAGTATTGCTTATGGTACACCATTGACCAGGTTAATAGCAGGGTATAACATGGATGAATTACCTTCCAGAAGGTGATATTGTCTATTTGTTGACTATTCTGATTCAGGACATCATACTGTTGTGAAAACTATTGCAGCAACAGTGACTACAAACCATGTAGGCAGTAAAGATATCTCTAGTAAATGAACAGCATGAATCAAGAACTTTGTAAGTGGCAAGTAAAAACCCACATCTAGTTTAGGCACTGCTTTCAGTACAACAAGGCAAGTGTAACATTCACAGATAAAAAAACAAGGCATGGATACAGATAACATCTTATGCTTGCATAAGCAGTTGAGAGTTCAATATGATGCGCTTCACCATGAAAATGTGATGTCTAATATATGATGCAATTAATGGTTTTAAAAAATTGTCGTGCATTACAACCAATGTCAGAAGTTTTCTGTACACTTTTTTCGATAAGTGTTGTAAACAAGAAACTGTGTGATACAAGTCAGGAGAATAACTATCCATGCCAAAGTAAAGTCTGGCAGAAAGTTGTGAGAGTTCTCTACTGCAGAGAATAGTCCTACATATTGCTGGACCCATCCTGGAGATAACTAACATTAATTGATATGTGCTAATCATAATCAGTTACTTTAACAAATATATCATAGTCCTTTTGACACTTTAGCTTGGATCATTGTTGATAATTAATTGTACAGTAGATAACACATTTTGAAGCACCTGAAAAATCTCCACAGATCAAAGAGAGAACTTTAGCAGTCTACAGTTTTTTGAGTTATGCTTATTATAAGATATGGTAAAGGCTCTCATTTCACATATCATCCAGTATGATGGTTTGGTTGATTGAACAAACCAGGCATTCTATTAACTGTAGCATTTCCAAGTCCTGACAAAACTGGCTGGGATGAACACCTGCCCCATGTCACAATGGTTGTTTCCCACATTTTATAATGTTTGGATGCAAAGTTCAATTCCCATTGAATATGATGTATGATTCACTACTTAATGCAAACAATCAACAATTTTGCATAAATATATGGAATTTTTATGTACAAATTATTTGATGGAAAGCAGCAATTGAGAAGAGCAGCCATACATCACAAGAAAAGTAATGACCAAATAGTCCAATAATTTTGCTTTCAGTGTGAGGGTAGACTGGGGTTTGGCTGTAGTATGCACCTGCACCATAGCTGAACTAGATCATATCTCATTTTTATGGGCTAACTTGTTAAAGTCCAAGCTTCAGCAATCATGTGGTACATTGAAGGCATTGAACACACTAACAAACTGAAGCTTTGTATCAGTGGAGAGCCTCTAGTGCATTGGCTGGACCAGGAATCAAGGACTGTTGAGTCAGCTGATGATGAAATTGTGTCGCTCATAATTCACTGGGTTAGTCAAAGTGAGATGCCAGCATTTGTTGTTGACCTTGACCCCTGACATGATATGGCTGTAACAGAATTAATAAGTCCTTAGGATAGGCTTTGGTTTATATTTTTACTGGCATAACATTTTTTACATTTTGAATTATGTGGTAAGTCTACAAAGCTTGAACCTGACAACCTCTAGGCCTCAACAATTAGGAGGACAAGTGAGACTTGAAAATAAATAGGAATTTGTGATCCTTACCTTTTGAGCTATTAAGTGAATTTCTTGGTGTATATCTTCATCTAAATATCAAGTGAGAACCACTCAACTTTCAGTCAAGACAGTCAATGAGATTAGATGAAATGGCTGATGCATGATGACAGATAGAGGAACAAATATATTTAAAGCCAAAGGGGCTTTGCAATCCTCATTTACTGAGCATTCAGGTGAAAGTCTTTAGTGTTCAAGAGGGAAAGAAAGAAGCATCCTTTGAAAGCATCCAAAGGACATTCCCTAAGATAAGACAATCAGATTCTAAGATCTGATGTGAGGAACCACACCACTTCTGAACCAGGTATACTTTTCGCCCATCATAAAAAGATGTTGCATATATGGGCAGGAAACAAAGGAGCACGTCCAACTGGGAGAGAACTATGTCCGAAAAGTGATCTGAACCATGCAATATTTGTGAAACTCAATTTCAGAAATTATAAAAGTGGGTAAAATGAAAAGGATGTGCCCCTAGTTGTAGAGTGGCTAGGGTGTGACAGACCATACACGGTAAGTCAACTACATCCAAAACCCATGCTGCTGGGAACTGACATTCATGCAGGGGGTAGGATGAAAATCATAAAATCGGTAAGCCAACTGCAATCCTGAAATGGAAAAACATTTTACACAGACAAAATCTCACTGAATTTTGATATTATAAAATGGCTGTAAGTGGAAGATGCTAACCCAATGAGGAATAAAACTGCAATCCAATACAACTAGTGAGAGATGAACGTATCATGGGTAGTTCACATGCCAGATTGAAGAAGTATCTCCAAAGGATGGTGAAGATGACATGCCAGTAAAACTGTAAGATGTCAAATTAGATGAGAAGACACTTAGAACAAAGTGCGGGAAGAAGCCAACTGAATGAAGAGCTGAACCCAATTGGCGAAGGAGGAAGAAGAAAGAACACAGACAGAGAACTGTTGCTAAGGGAGAAAGAGGTGGGAATGGACATCACAGACAGAAGCCATGCAGGCAATGTAACAGAGAAGAGCACGTGCAGGATATAAAAGTCTATCCGGATCAGCACAAGGTGAAGGAGTGAAATGGAATGAAGAGAAAGCGGCTAAATGAAGGAGTTTTCCTCACGAACCACTGAAGTAAAACAATCTGGAGAAAGGAGAAGATATGGTGAAGGATACAGACCACTAATGTCTACAGGCGAATATGAGAAGGAAGGAAAACATAAGAGAAGGACAAACAAGGAGCACTGGAAAAGTGGTTCAAATGTAGGCAAAATGAGGCAGTACAGGACCCCATTAATATTCCCATCTGGAAGGGCAGTCTGCCATAGTGGATGAAAAATTCAGAAAGAATACATCCACAGGTAAAGTATGGGATAGTTAAATACCTATGGGATTGGGAAAACCGAAAGGTGTGGGACAGGACCACCTGAAAATCCGAGACTGAGCAGACAGAAGACCCCTGATCCAAAAGTCAGGAGAGAAAATATGCATGACTAAGAACAGTGGGTTTATCAGGGGAACCCTGGGATCCAGAAAGCAACAACAGAAAAAATCCATTTGCATTGAGAAACTTCCATGTAGGAAGGATGAATGAAAAAAGCCAGAAAAGAGAATAACAGTCGGGAGAAGCTGGATAACCTCGCCAATGGCCAGAGGAAAAACAGGCATGAAAACAGAGGACAGGAAGGTCTGGATGAAGCACCGGTGACTGGGGGTGGCGAATATGGGATGGAGACAGAGGAAAAGGTAATGGAGGAAGAAGTTGGAGTTGAATAAGCTGCAGAAACCACAGCAGAGTTGGCCAGGAAAGAGATATCAGAAGGACTGAACACACAATGTCAAGGTTGAATGAAATTGCCCACAGAAGAAGAAGAACGGGAGGATAGACAAATGTATAGCTCCAATCCTGACTGAAAACACTGAAGCAAAAGCCACTGGAAAACAAAAGGATTGAGAGACCACTCCATCAGATAAATGTTGTATGGACAGGAATCTGTTTTTTGCTGATAAAGTTGAGCCAGTATTGTAACAGAGAAATCTGACACAATCAAGTTAGCAATTTGTTATTGAAAGGATCTAAGTCTTTAACAAAATGGTAATTTGTGTATAAATTCAGCATGGTTCAAGTCCATAATTACTTAATTATCTTCAAGTTGCTCGCGTAGGCTGACTGGACTACAGGAGTCATATTTGAATTTATGTTATACATGTGTGAAATGGCCATGTCCATAAGTTGAAGCCCTTCCTTTACTGTAAACTTCTAGAAGTGATAGGTAACAGAGGATCATCAAACACCCACTGCCTCATAGAGAAAAATTTGCTTCCAGAATAGCAGTTAGACAAGAATAAGTTAATTTCCTTTATAGAAAGTACAGACAGCAAACTGATCAGATTGATCAGCACAAGGCTTTCTTTTACATATAATAAATGTTAATTAACAGCATAGGGCTAAATGTCATATTAAACCTGGCTGATAACAACCAAATCCTTCTTTAAAATACTCTGAACAAGAAGTTGACATTTTTTATTTTTTTATTCATGAATGCATATCACGATCATTCCTTCAGCATTGCTACATACACATACTGTGTAGCTGACATAGGAGTTATAAATGTGGCAGGCTATTCAGGCTTCTAAAGGCCATTTTGATGAGATTACTATGCCTAGGCTGGGCTGTTATTTGCATTGATTCAACTTCCACTGGCTATTTGGTTGCCATCTCAAGCATTCAGAATTTTTCATTAGTGGTTGCCATGGCAGAACCCCAGGTCCACTTAAGAAGGGGGAAGACGAGTAACTAAAATCAATAGTTCCATAAGTTGGTGGTTAAACGTGGTTGATAGCTTTACAAGCATCACTTTGTAACTTCTGATTCAAGTGATCAGTTTGTACAGACTTAACTCTGAATTAACATTGACTTGTTATTGCAACAAGCTAAAAGAAACATACCTCAACATCAAACAAATTGCAACAGAAACAATGCTTTGATTTATTGTTAGAGACATGTATTGCGAAGTTACACAATAAAGTCTAGAAAAATCTAAACGGGGGAAATACATAAAATTTCTATTTTCCTTATTAACAAATCTGATGAAAATGGAAAAACTTGATTTGATATATGCAATCATATACTCTCATTATACACTATTTCCGTTGATATATGAATTAAAAATACACAAGTAAATAATATATAATAGTTAATAAGATGAACCCAATTAAATGCATTTTAACTGAAGCCCAAATTAATGATTATTCACCTCTTTAACTTACATATATTACCCCACCCATCAAAAGAAAATCGATAACAATATTCTTTTAAATGACAGCCACATCTAGAAAATGGGTATACAGAATGAGACTTAACACACATCTTTCTATAAACATTTGCTATATCTATTCACCAACGTTGTATTACTTGAATTAATACACAAACCAGAACCAGTTATGTTGACTTTGCGGCGTTATTAAAATATATCGCACATTGACTTTAAAAAAAGGATTAAATTCGTAATATATTTCCTTTACAAGAGGACGATCCTATCTTGAAGTTGGCACATTGTCCTCTTTATATTGTATCTTCACTTATGTCAATTGTGTTACATTTGTACAGTTAACACCTCTACATTCTCCACAGCCTATAGAACACTAAAGTCCATGCTTCCTACATGTACAACATTTAGTGTCACAATTCGCTTTACAGTTGCATTTTACAATTTTTAATAGGCTTTCTGGAGCTGGTGGTAAATGTGTCTTAACTGGTAATAAGCTATTACCTACAACTGACCATCCCCACTCTTGTGGCAACATTTTGTCATTTGAGTTGATTTATGTTTGT
>NW_013666738.1:217682-218856 GCF_000517525.1 Limulus polyphemus
AACGTTGTATTACTTGAATTAATACACAAACCAGAACCAGTTATGTTGACCTTGCGGCATTATCAAAATATATCGCACATTGATTTTAAAATAGAATTAAATTCGTTATATATTTCCTTTACAACCAGACGATCCTATCTTGAAGCTGGCACATTGTCCTCTTTATATTGTATCTGCTATGTATCTTCATTTATGTCAGATTTTGTCAATTGTGTTACATTTGTACAGTTAACACCCATACATTCTCCCCAGCCTATAGAACACTCAAGTCTATGCTTCCTACATGTACAACTTTTAGTGTCACAATTCGCTTTACAGTTGCATTTTATAATTTTTAATAGGCTTTCTGGAGCTGGTGGTAAATGTGTCTTAATTCGTAATCAGCTATTGCTTACAACTGACCATCCCCAAACTTGTGGCAACATTTTGTCATTTGAGTCAATCCATGTTTGTACTTGAAAATAGACCCTCGTACTGTGGTATTGTGCGGCTGCAGATGTAGGAGGAAGTGTATGTACCTGTATATGCGTTGTGCTTGAAACTACTTTTCGTGTAATATGTCTGAAGCACAATAAATCCAATCCCTCAGTTGAAACTCCGCCATACAGACATATAAGTGCTTGTTCTCCGGCTTTTTGTATTTTTTCTCTTGTTTTACCGTGATTACAAAATACTTCTGCACTCTTCCTTAAATGTTGGTCATATCCTAGTTTTTAACTGCTGCCCCTTTTCCAATCCCATAAATGCGAGATGTTGTGTCGCAACCCATTGTTGCGTCATCGAGTCACATGACTACTGTGACGCAACGTTTCTAGAACTTTCATGTACTTTGGCGAATGTTCTAGTTCTTACTAGATATAGGGTAGGCTGGTATATAAAAGAGGGGAATGTAATGTGTGGGTAGATAGTGTGCAATTGATCTGCAGTCAGAAGTATTATTGACGTTCGTTGATATAGCGTTTGTTTTAGCGCGATTGTTGAAGTTGAGTGTTTTGGTAAAGTTATATTCGGAAAGGATAAACCAGTTTTATTAAGTAAAGACTTGTGTCGCTTAATTTTCGTCGGAACGAAGTAACGGAAAGTTAATTAACAAACGGAGACGTAACAAATTGGTGTCAGAAGTGGGATAAAAAAAAATGGAAACGAGAAGCGGCAAATCAAACTACAGCATAGC
>NW_013666738.1:219856-223346 GCF_000517525.1 Limulus polyphemus
GCTTAAGTTTCGTCGGAACGAAGTAACGGAAAGTTAATTAACAAACGGAGACGTAACACCATCAAAGCATGAACGAACGGCATATAGTGACAAGTGTTTGCTCCAAGTATCATCTTCGTTTGTCGAATGTCCCAAATTTTCACCGCTTTGTACGTTGTCTGTTTCCCTTCTGACTTGAAAAAGATATTACAGTTCTGAGTATTAGCGTGATAGTATAGCGATATGAAAAAAATCTGTGTGTATTCACCGATCGCCATTGTTTCACGAGTTTCTGCACAAGTAACTGTAGTCTTGACTATTAAAAGATCCGCATTGTTTTCAGCATATACAACTTTCCATCCCCTATTTTCAAGTCGACGCCCGAGCATGTAAATAAAACGTTGTTTGTTTTCAAAGTTCGTTAAGAAGTGTTCTTTTTTTTTCCTTTGAATGGTGTATTGTATTTGAAGTTAACATTCGAACCGAAAACTCCATGCGTTCGCCGCATATGGGCTACATCCTTTGTTGATGGTCCTGACTGGTAGTCATCAAACACAATTACTGGATCCACATACTTTTTAGATATATAATCTCCGTACACATTACAAATATCTGTGAAATCTGTGCCTTGTTGCGCTGTAATAATGATCCTCTAGGTGTTAAACATTCTCAGTAATAGACTCTTGTCTTCCACAGTCTTCTAAAGCCCAAATCGCATCAGCTAATGCTGGTTTTTGTGGTTGCTTTAGAAAACCTGATGGATAAAACAGTGTAAATGGAATACTACAAAGTTCATATCCAAATATGTGTGACATGTCTTTTCCGATCTAGTTGTAGCTGTTGTAAGACATTGAAAAAGTAGCTGGGGGTCAACCTGAATTGAATCACCATCTAATTTTACTACAGGCTTTGTAGTAAGTGTCACTGCTTGCTGGGATCTTTTGAAAGAATACTC
Organism: Limulus polyphemus; assembly: GCF_000517525.1. Classification (NCBI taxonomy): domain Eukaryota; kingdom Metazoa; phylum Arthropoda; class Merostomata; order Xiphosura; family Limulidae; genus Limulus; species Limulus polyphemus. Next base: position 220,791 of record NW_013666738.1, read on the forward strand.
CAGTACATTTTTACCAACCATTTTTTGTAAAACTTTCGATCCGATTTCTTTTGCGTTGTAAACATTTACAGATGAATCAGATGCCACACCAGTTTCAATATGAGGGGTCTTGAATAAACCGATTTCTTTCTAGTAGAAAAGATAGGAGCGTCTTTGTGTCTTGGTAGTCCCTTTCCTTCCTGGTTTGGACACATTGTATGTGTTGACTACTTGTGTAATAATCAGTTTCACTGAAATCCTGCATAGCGTTATTCACCTCTTCACACGAAGGCAATGAGAGTAACCACTGAGCTCGTTGTGTTTATGTCATACCCTTTCCTCTAATCATGCCTCCATTTGAGTTCGGTATTTCCATCCGTACATACATTAAAAGTAACCTTATAACTATTGGATTTAAAACATAAAATAAAAAGACATAAAACAGTTTGAATACATAGATTATCTAATGAGTTCTTATGAAATATGAAAATAACCTTATTGACTGTTATCAACAACAAAACTCGTACAATACGTGGATGTAGACCTATTCTTTAGACTCGCTACATATATTAGCACGTTTTATATCCGGGTTTCCATCTACAACTATGACTGTTGATATATATATGTGGTAACACAAAATTCATATAATATATTGTTAAACATAAGGACACACAAGAATAATACCAACGTGAACAAAATGCTGTTGTTCCATTTTTGTTTCTAATTTTTATGATTTTTCCAAATTATGGCAGGAATGAACTTCATTAGTTGTGAAAATCGACCAAGTCACGCCACTGATTTTTTTTTTCTAATTTCATTTGTAAGGCATTATAATAAAGCTTATATTACAAATGTATTGTTATTTGTCAAAAAACAATAACTTTCCATCACTTTATACATATATATACGCATTATTTTTACATGTTTGCCATCCGCGAAAACTCATTGTATTGTTACGACAGCGAAAGTCACGCTACTCTGGGAGCATGCGCGCTGGAGTTTCTCGAAGGATCATGAATTATCGTGGAGGCCCGAGTTTGTTCGAGGTGCCCTTTTTTTTAGTATATAAGCCTGGCAAGAAAAACCAGCGGCATGGCAGAGATAGATATATTGAAGAGATAGACAATTGAGTCAAGCGAACAGTAGGCACCATAAGTAAAGTGTGTGAAACACTGTGATTTATAGCATGTGTTATAAAGGTTATTAAGTAAAGAGAGGAGAAACATATTGATTGTGAAATTACTGTGTATTACAAAGTTGTATCGAAAAATAAAAAAACTAGTTTCAATCAAGAAGGGACTTGAAGTTCCTCCCAAAGAATTTATTCCGACAATTAACAAAGAAGCAGATATGTAGCAGTATTTTCTATTATTTCATTTAGGGCGAAGCTCATAAGGCCTGTCTGCCGCCGAGAAAACGCACGACACAATCTGATTCATCGTCTGTTTGCATAACCTATGGACGTTTTAGCATTATAAATCAATTAGAATATACGTTTTGCACATATAATAAACAATATAATGCAAGAATGTCCAGTTTATTTTCTTCAAACTACTTGAACAGTCATTAACAATTTTCCCCTCCATCGATTTTTCTAGACTTTTGATATGTTGTTCATGAAATATATTTTTACATTATTCTTGCAAAACAAATTCTGTTGTAATTAGTTTGATGTTGAAATGTAGACTGATTGGACTACTGTAATGGTGCAGCCAGTACTAGATGTACAACTTGCTGAGCACTAATTCCAGGAAAAAATATTATAAAACCTATATTGACTTCCTGTCCCACTGGAAATGTGTTGAAAAATACAAACAAATGAGACATAGTTCATACAATCCCTGGAGCGATCAGAACATTTTAAAATTAAATCAGAAAGCCTAAATTGGTAGCCTGTTTACCACCAGCGACCACTCAGCCACTACCTCCAGCAGATATCATTGTCAAACAACTCATCAATTTCTCTTTCATTACATCTGATGGGGAATGACTTAACAAGGCTGCAGAGTGGGCAAAGATCTCACCACTAGTGTAGAAAATAGGCAAAGAAGAGTAGCAGACCAAGAAATAAGCCATCTGGAGATTGAACTACAACGTAAGTAGAAAAAGTTTCATCAACTGAAATTTCTCTCCTCAACAAGTTGTTTGCTAATGAATAGAATTATTCAACAATGGTAAAAAGTCTTTTGACTTCACTATAAGACTCCCTCGTCCAAAGCCATCTTATCTGAATAGATTTATATAACAATATGAATAAATTTGATGATGAGGAGCTCATTTTTAGCCAATAGAATTTGGAAATGGCTTGAATGGGTTATGGTAAAAACTTTATTACCAGTTTAACACAGTAACAAATATACAATGGTCTGATGATGACTAAACCTTTTGGAAATGTTATACATTTGTTAGTAACTAAGTTTTCTTCATTACCAATTTATGCCATCTCCAAACCTTAATATGTACCATCATGTGTTCATTGTCAAAATTGTAAAAAGAAAGAAATGAACCCCGCATGAAGCAGAATCCAACAAGACGGAGACCAGTACGGAAGAAGACACGTCCGTAAAATTAAGAGAC
>NW_013666738.1:223356-235837 GCF_000517525.1 Limulus polyphemus
CACGAAGTGCTTAGGCGAACCTCCTCATTGTTGTAGTTTTAGTTCTTTCTTTATTATAGTTTGTTATAACGCGACTGTTGAGAATAAGTGTATCGGTAAAGTTGTATTCGGAAAGAATAAACCAGTTTTATTAAGTAAAGAACTTGTGTCGCTTAAGTTTCGTCGGAACGAAGTTACGGAAAATTAATTAACACACGGAGACGTAACAGTATCATAGAGTCAGTCAGTGGACTCTATATGTAGGGATGGCCAAAGTAGGCATAACACAAATATGCACTCTAAAAAATCAACAGTGACATGGAGTTTTACTTTAAAATATGATTGCCACTCATTTTCATTTGTTTCTCTACCCAACAAGCCCCAAAATAAGGCAAGATACCCTTGTTCAGATACCAAACCAGAAAGTGACCAACCCACCAAATTGTTCACCTTTCTTCTTGTTTCAGTCAAGATAACTCTACAACTACTTTATCAATAACTTCAGTTTAAACCTAAATCCACTCTATGTGTTTCTGGGCAGTGCATGACGTCATCTCCTAGTCATAACAGCTAGTAGTAATTTAAAAAATAAATCATGATTCTAGTGTAAACAATGTTATCATTATCCCTTGAAGTTAGCTTTCTTACTGGTACTCCTTTAAAAAGCTTAAGTATGGGGTGAAACAGGAATTACCACCCATTAAATGGTTGTAACATGTAGAATACTCAATGCTTTGTACACTATGCAGTCAGTGTCTTTATGGAGCCAACCCCCTATACTATGTATGAAGTGAAGGGGTAAAACAATATCAATAAACATATTAAATTTTATTACACAGATCCATAGAATACAATAATTTTCAGTCAAGTGAAAAAAAAACATCACAAAACAAGTAATAAAAAGCATTTTGTAAATGTAAAATGATGTAGGGATGTCAGCGCCAAAAAAAAATACAAACATGAATATAGGGATGATAAAGCTATACACAGATCATCCGTACATGACTTTCAATGTTAAAATTTAATGTTATACTGTAAAATGCATACTTGACTATAATATTACTGAAGTTGGATGTTATATATTCCTGACTGTTGGTATGCAATTTATCATAATAGCATGGTTATGTGAAAGTTAGCATCAATGTAGTGTAGTTAAGAGCCTAGGACTTACATACAAGGAAAAATCAAGTTAGGCCAAAATATGTCTTGACTACAGCTCTCTCGCTACAAGGTCGATCAACTGACAGACCTTGTAACCATTTTGTACTCCTTCACTTTACAGTGTAACATTAAATTTTAATATTAAAAGTCATGTAGGGATGATCTATGTATAGCTTTACCATCCCTATATTCTTGTTTGCATTATTTTTGGCACTGCCATCCCTACATCATTTTACATTTACAAAATGCTTTTATTACTTGTATATATTATAAAAGTAAAAAAAAATTATTATCTTACTTTATTACATAGCTTCAATTTTTGTATTAATATATAAGTTTTAAAATTACTGGTGTAACTGTAAGTCCAGATAAATTTATGCACTGGCATTTATTTGGAGATAGTTGTTTTTTTTACGTGTACTTATATTCCATGTTAAGGATTCTCTACACATATTTTTTGCACTTTTATAAGTGTTGTGTATTACTGTATTTAATTTATTTCTTAGAGGTAGACTCTCCTCAGGTTATAAAGGGGTGGGTAGCAATCCTGGTCTAACCAACTTGAAAGTGGGCAAAGTTTTCTTCATTGTCAAGTAACTATGTCCATAGAACTTATGCCTCATTTGCCATTAAGGTAAGTTTTTTTGCTGAAAATTTCTATATATATGGTAGTTTCTATTCAAGAAATATTTTTGTACTGCTGTTTTGTATGTATATCTGTGAAAATACCAGCAATGACTGTTAATTTTCACATATATCAAGTCATGGTTTAACATATTAAGATATTTGATAAGAATAGAAATCCAGAAACTTTTATTTCACACTTAATTTGAGATACTAGTAAGGTCTAAAGGATGAATTTAGACAAAGTGTTCATACACTTTACTCCTAAAAAAAAAGTCACATTGTTACAGTTATAAAACAGGAATAAGCAGTTTCATGGTACAAGTTTTCTATATTAACTTTCTGGTAATTCCTTATTTTTAATAATTGGTAAACATGAAGAAAAATTAATTTTAGAATGATTATATGTTATAATCATATTAAATAATTTTAAACTCCACATAACATCTTTTCCTTTAAATTACTTATAGCCTAGCACATAGTGAATATACTTATTGTAATATATTTTATATTATAAATATTTGTAGATGTTAAAACAAAAAATTATACATGTTTCATCATTGGTGTTATCCTTAGTGAACACTTACATTTAAAAACTAGAGGTGGTTACCAAGAAGTTGTTTTAGCAATAGAAAACAGCAAAAAAACCAATGTATATGTGCTAAAAATGAGAAAGTATCTCAAAACGTAGCAAGGGCCTGATTCAGTGGTTCTCAAGATTTCTGTTCATTGACCAGCTAAGTCTTTTTTTTTCTAATCTCCTGCTTCTTTTCAGTTTTTAGAATTATGCAACCTTTCCATGAAGGCCTGTAGGGAGCCCACAAACCACAGATTGAGAACCATTGTCCTAAACAGTATGTGTGAAACAGCATACACTGTATTAAATTACTTATTAATAGCCTTATCTAGGTAACATTTGAAAACTTTTAGATTAACAAATACTGCTTTATATAATGATAAATCATTAAACCTAACACTGCCTTAACTCACTGTTTTTCTTTCTATACTTATGATACCATAACAATAATTGGTGATAATTAACTTACCATGTTTCACCAGTAATGCTTTTTAACCTAAATATTTTTTGTTTGTAGCAAACAGGTACAGTATAATTAACCAGGGGACCACTGATATATGTACAAAATATACACATCAGTAAGATTGAAATGATTTTCAATCAAGTTACTTTTTTTTACTTCTTATTGTATATCTGCAAGCTTCAAAACAAATGTTTTTTTTTTGTATGGCTATTTCAATGAAATAGTGATGAAAATATGGAAAGTTATTTACGTTTTTATTTTCTGTTAAAAATTCCTACTTTCAAAATCAAGTCACAATTTTGTAGCGAGTTGTACACTACTGTTTTATAAAATCTTTCATTGATTTTAGTTGTGTTTTCAGTTAGACTAGACTCTAAAGCAATAACCAGACTGCCAGCAGTGTAGCTTTTCAACATTTTTGCTGTTAGCTTAATATGGCAAGACTGAACAAGATTAACAGAACCTACCTGGAAAAAACTCCACATTACTTAATTCTTACTATAACTTTATTACAAACACACATATAGCACATTCAAAGCTATTAATAATGATTTCTATGGTATGAGTACTCATACTGCATTGTTTTAATAATAAACTTCCAGTATAATATTTCAATAGGAATCTATAACAAAATGTACTTCTGAAGTTGTCACATTCAACATGACAACAATCAGCAAATGACTGTTGGAACCACAATAACCCATTACATAATACTTACTTCATAAATCTAAACTGTTACTATAATTTGAGAAAACATAAAGGAAAACATTATGTTATGTTGTTTATAAAATACAAGTTTGAAACTTTCCTGTAAAATGTACAGAAGCCCATTACCTGATGTAAAACAAAAATCATCATTTGATACACATCTTTTTTAAAAAAATATTAAAATTAAGTGTAACTGAAAATGAAATACCTAAATTTTAGTAAGAGAATTTGCCATTATATTCCAGTAAGAAGTATATATTAATACTAATATTATTTCATCAACTGTATGTTTCTGGTATGCTCCTGTCACAAACAAGAGAAGGCACTTTGCTCAATACTGTTAATAGATCTCAGAAAATACAGTTAGTATTATTATTGAATAGCCAGGATAAACTTCAAGTTTTAACATTAGTTATTCTTAGTTTATTTACAAAATGTTCAATTACACTGCATATTTTGATAATATTAATAGTACTACATCACTGTACTGTTGTTTTGCAAAAGTATTATTTCCTGGTCTCTGCAATAAACAAAATCAAATGCACAATATAATGTAAATTGTATTTTATTACAATGCTGCTGAAAGTTATATGATACATTTCTAGCAACTGTATAGATAAAATTGGAGAGAACTTTGATTTTTAAAATATTTCTTTGAAAACCAGAAGCAGTATACAGACAATACGTATGAGACATAATAAACAGTAGTAATTTTGGACACGATTGAACAGGACCACAATTATCATGATCACTACCAGATGGTCCTAAGGCTTGTTTAATAATCATGTTATATATCATTGTTATTTACATTTGGTAACATCACATATGAAGAAAACAAATGCTGTTGGTATTAGTTATAAATGTTCATCAATCCCTAGTTTTCGTTTTAATTCTGGGTCTAAGTTATCTACACTTACTCCCACATTGTTCAACAATGACTTAAGAACATTCAACTCCTTTGATAAAAGATCTACACGACTCCACAAAGCCTCGTTTTCTCTTAAAAGTTCATTAACTCTCTGGTTGGTCAAGTTTGTCCGGCGTTTCGCTTTCTCTCGAGACTTTCGTACTGCAATGTTGTTCCGTTCTCGACGTTTTTTGTACTCTTCACTGCATTTATCGATATTTTTCTTGCCTTTGTTCTTGGATGTCGACTTTATGCCAGTACTACTCGACTTTTCTCTTCTGACCTCGACGTCTTCTGCTAATGTACCAAATTCAGTAGAAAAGTTAATATTACTATTATTAGTATTACGGTCTTGATCAAGTTTATGCTTTTCGGAAAAGGGGATGCTCTCAGATGTGGGGTTACGATGGCAGCTTGAAGTGTTGTCTACCCGCTCCTCTTTTAGTTTAACGACTGTAGGAATAGTTATTTTCAATGCTTCCTCTTTAATAGAAAGATGCTTAGAGTTAGACAGTGTATTGCTTTCAACTTCAAGAGGTTGTTGATTGAGGAACTGATCATCAATGGAATTAGTGAGGCTTGCGTCAACTCCATAGACGTTGTGCTGTTGAGGCATACCCAGTAAACTAGACAAGTTGTTCCCAGAAGGCAGCGACTCACTTGTTAACTGTTCAGTGCTGAGGAGTTCGGAAAGATCTATCTGACAGCTGGAACTGTCTTGAAATTCAGCAGGTTTCGCACCTTTCGGAATATATGAAATTAGAGATACTGAGTCACGTAATTCTTCAACCTGACTATTGTTCACATTAATTAAATCTTGTAAATTAAAGGACAGTTCTGGCGTATTGAGTTCAGCCAGCTCAGGTACATGGTCTTGTGTTAATTCGAGAGGACAAATAGACTTACTGTATCGTAGATCAGAGGAGACACCATCAAACTCTGGAGGTAACCCGTCATAACATTGCACAGGCTCCATATCTACGAGCCAGGACGGACATGGTGCAAGATCCAGACCGTCCAAATCTCGGAAGTCTTGAATTGAAGCCGTTGTGGTAGTAAAAGTGCTTTTCAAACCAAATTGGGAATAAACCTTGTATACTATTAACAACAAACACAACCACTATACTAGATACCTTATCTACTCAAATTCTAAATTACAACTGGTATGGAATGAAAAGGCGCAGAGTATCTATCACTTTGATGTATCAATGCACTCGTATGGTGTTATTTGTAGGAAAATTTATATTAACACGTAAATACCACTTATGTTTTCTTTACTTGTCTAGCTAGGCTTTTTAGTACTTAGTGATTAATCTAGTATAAATTTAAACTTGTAAAGTAGCACTGCTGCTTATTTTTCAATATCTGGGAACTATTTTGTACATCGACAAAACACTTGTTTCTTTGGCATAAATCTAAATATAGTTAATACGTCATTTTCCAAGAAATTCATTGGCTGAAAGCGACAACGTCCTTTCTACTGGAATTGACGTCACACTTATCTGGAAAGTTCTGACTGTTCGGGAAGTCAGAAAAAACAGCTTTTAACGTGCCATATAGATTGGACAATGTATTCAGGTCTAATATTGTAAACACATTCGAAACTCCACTCGTGACTCTGACGTAGGATGACGTAAATTAGGTCCTCATATCAGTAAATACTTTTAACTGCGTCATGTCATCAAACGTACAAATTCAAACCTGTTTTATAAGTAAACATTTCCTGTTTATAGTCTTCGTTATTACTTGTTATTGTGAAAATCAGATTCAAATGTAGTAATACTTTTAAACAACTAATTAATACTCATCTAAAAGCACAGTGAATGTGCCGAATTTCTATTTTATTTTTGTTATTTAATTATCAGTTATGTGAGGTAACAATAGAGATTGTTTTTCACAGTTCCATAATGCAGCTGTGCACAAAAGAAATGTAAAGTCCGTGTGTGTATGGATAGTATAAGAAATCCAGGAATGCTTCACACTGTCATGCAGTTTCGTGCTTCATATCGGTAACACGATCAAAAATGTAATGTTATAAGATTGATATGGTGTAGTTTTTAGATGTACTTTTAAATCTCCTAATTTATACAAACATAGCTGAGATCAAGGTGACAAGAGATATTACAAACAAACTAAAAATACACACCCTACCATTACACATCCGTTTCCATGAGATTATAATACGATCTAAGTTTCCAAAGCTAATTTATTACACCAGATATCTGTCTACTGGTAAAAGAAACTGCATCTGATCATAGTATTCTAATTAAGATATCACGCCTTTCATTCTCAAAAATTCAAAATTTAGGTAAGTATATCTCAACACTATTATGACGGTTTTTAAAAAATAGAATTCTGAGGCCGTGGGCGTTTTCGCATGAGCGAGAGTAACTAAATATATAATGGTCTTAACTCTTAAGTAATAACACTAAAACAGAAGTTTCTTTCTTAGCCTGTGTCAGAGTTGAATTTATCAACACACCTATGTGGTATTCTCAGATGTACTGGTTTCCCTTAGAGTAATTGGGTTACTTCCGCAGAATAACACTAACAGAAGGTTTGATAGAAACTGTTGTATAAAATTAAATTATATTCTCTTTTTGACTGAGTTGTGAAAGAAAATGATTCAATAAAGTGTGTGACATTGTAACAAAATCTTTATTTATTCAGACGTATTCATTAAAGACAGTTCCTCCGTCTACTGAAAGCTTAAGAGCTCTCAGTATATAAGTAGAAGTAGTGTCTCACTGAGAAAACATAGCATTATATATGTAAAACAATAATGGTATTCTCCTCTTGGCACTGCACTACCCACATGATTGTTGGCCGTTCCCATTGAAGAATAAGGGATCGTTTCTTAATTAATCACATGACCTGCCAGTGGAAAAGATTACTGTCTATTTTTACATAGTAGTACTGTAATGTTCTTTTATTGGCGGACTATTTTAAAATATCTAATGAAAATAACTCAATGTTCAGTCACTATAACTATCACGATTAGTTTTTTTTTCCTCCTTGAATATTTATACAAGATTGAACGCTTGTGCACCATCATAAATTGTTGTATAGCTATGTTACAAATAATGTTCAAACCTCACTAACAATACTAGGATTAATATAAGATCAACTTGCTTGTACATAGTAACTCAATAAGCACCACAACAAACACAAATCCAAATAATTCAGGAAAACACAATGCATGCGTGATTTAACTCTCTATCTTGAAAATATATAGCTTTACAGTCTTCCCAACTATGATGTATTTATAATCTTGCTTTGAATGTATGGGAAGAATTTGATGTTAGCTCTGAATTTTCTAGGCCTATCTTAACAACACGTCTCCAAACTAACAAACAAGTTACAAGATTAAAAATGTAGCTTACAAAATTGCTATCTTCCTGTATTGAGAAGTTCCTTGATCAATTTTAATACAAAAACAACCCTACACTAAACTGTTTTTTTGGTGGTTTTCTTTGCTGAGAGCTATAGTGTACAGATGGAATGGTGTCGTCTCTTTTTGTAATTGGCCATCCTGTCACTGTGCAAGTTCTTTTTAGACACATCATTGAGTGAATTTACTGGTGGCTCCAGCCTTGATGAACCTTTTGAAGTAGTCTCAACAGAATTCTAGGATCTCAGCAGATGAATTTCCACTGACAATTATTCGTCTGGAGTTACCAACCAATTTTTTTACTAATGTACTCCTCAAGATGATAATGATGGATGACCTTTGACTTGATTTGCTTATCTTCCAAACACATATTCAACTTTGGAGTTTGTCCTCTTTTGCAATGAGAACTGTTCAATCATACCTTGTCACCAGTTTTATAAACATTCATATAATAGCTACTTTTCATTTGATCAGAAGCTGATTTAAGTCTTTCCTGAGTAAAGCAATGTACAACAAATTTATTCTTCATATCCACAAGAGCTCTTCCAACCACCAATATAATGGCCAGGTTCCCACATTTACAACAGTTACAGTTTCCTAGTATCCCTTGGGACAGATTTTTATTTTTGTGAACAATTATACTTGTCATACGACACCAGTATTAGGCCAGCTTCTAAAAGGCATACACACCATAACAGCTGTTGTGGTATCAAATGGCTTATATGAATAGTGTTTCAACCACTGCTGTGTTTATTGTATCCTAGCTGGCCTGAAGAGCTCTGGATTGAGTGAAATATATTGTTGGCAATTGATATATGACAAGTATATTGTGGTTGGAATACTATTATTATGCTCTCTTCTAATTCTTGCAAATCCCTAAAGTAGTAGATAAAGAATGTATAGTTAAAAATGCAATAGACTTAATAATAATGTCTTATAACAAGTATAATTTTGTGATTTTGTTGTCTGTACAAATTTGGATTTCCATACCACATTGCCTGCCAGTAGCACAGCAGTATGTCTTCAGACTTACAATGCTAGAAACCAGGTTTTGATACTCTTGGTGAGCAGAGCATAGATAGCCCTTTGTGTAACTTTGCGCTTAAACTACAAACAAACAAACCATAGCACACTAACATTGACAATGATTTCTGTAAGGATATGGTGTTGAAAGTCAAAGAAGTTTTTAAGAGTTCAGATTTACCAAAATTGGTGGGTAAAATTTATCTGCAATCATTATATGAAGCATCCACATCATGCAGTCAGATTTCAGATTTGATGCGGGCTGTTTCTGGTAATACCCCAACAAGGACATTCAGAATGTAATTGGATATGGCAACCAAAACTGTTCATATACATAGCTATACTTTAATCGTGTTAAACTCAAGAGAATATTAAAGAGACTGTGGTGATGCTCTGAATGTTGAAAACTTCCAAGAATGAGAAAGACAGAATTACTGCAACAAATCTTTAAATAAAAAAAAACATTGTTATCAAAATTTATTACAATGTCAATTTGAATATTACATAAATGTAGCATATTTTCAATATATGTATATATATATATATATATATATATATTTAGAGGCTTAAATTTTATCATTTCCAGGAATTTTATTTTGAATAAGGAAATATTTCTACCAAAAGCTTAGTTCTTCCACCTTATAAAAGCAATAAATTTTACCACTGTTTTACCTTGTGAAAGTTCATCAGGCTATCTTGAAGACAACAATAGTTTTTTTCTATATTTTATAACATATTTTACAATAGATATATGTGCAGTCTTGTCTCATATATTTACATACAATTGGATCCTTCTCAATCAAATGGCACTACTGAATCACACAAGTTTGATAATGCACAACACACGGTAGCATTCCTATCAATCATTACCACTTCATTACTGCTGCAATGAAAATAATCAATTGGCAGTGTGCGTTTAAGTACAGTATACTTGTTTCTTAAGAGACCAACTACAATTTCAACATGAATTCTACTTTGAGCAATTTTTCTTGTACATTCTAATTCCCATGGTGATAGTTGTTATTTGTCTTTTTTGTGAAACCCTGGAATTTCAGTTTTTGCACATTTCATTCAAATCCTTTCTTTAATATCAAATCCTCTATCAGCCAGAGTAATATCTCCTGGCAAACGTTTTTGAAGTAGTCCACAATTTTCATTAGTAAATTTGTCAGTAGCTCTTTCCTTCCCATTTTTTTTAGAGAAATTATAGTTCCATGTAATGCTATTCCAAATAAATATTTAATTGTATTATGGTGCTTATAATTATTCCATGTTTTAGCTCATGCTAACAGATTTAAAGGTCTCTCTGTAAAAATTTGAAAACATGCAACAATAATTTATGCTTTCAAACCAAAATATTTCTTGAATTATATATGTATAGATGTGTGTAACTCTTCACAGTCTGGCTATAATAATAATCTTCTTACATTAAAAGCAGAACATGTATTACCCTGATAAGTTTTTTGACACATAACCAGTAGTAACATTGAAACAACATCCTAGGTTCTGTAAACTTCAATTCAACCTCAATTTCAGAACAAAAATCAGTTTCTGGAATTTTATCAAGGCACTTTTATTGGTCTCTGAGATATGTGGTGATAAAAACTGAAATAGTGCCATCAGTATTGGATATGTCATTCCCAATTAATGTTTAACTTTTTTTACCATTTTCTTGCAATGGTTCTGGGGTGGATTCTCTTTTCAACACCTTTTCTCTCAATTCCATATTTTCTGTTGTAAATCACTGGACCCCTGTATGCATTTTTGTCACAATTTCAGGTCTCTTTCTCTTTTCTAGAATGCAAGGGTTTTTCTTAGCAATGTCTCTGCAGCACAGTGTTTCTCTCATTTTTTGTTTCTTCTTTAAGCACAAGAGTATTGTAGCACTGATGCATTCAAAATCTTATCATTCTATGGAACAGGGCCCATCATCATCAGGGGCTAAGTCAGGGTTGTTTGAATCATAGTGATCTGCTTTCTTTTCTGTTGAAGAAAATAGTAATTGACAATTAGACTATGCAATACAGGTTGTTAAAATAATATTCTTTAACCCTAGGTGTACAGATGGAGATGAAAGTGTGCATGCCACTACCCCAAACACAGTGCCATTCAATGTAGTATTATGAATTTGATGTCAGAATTTCAACTTTTCATGTTACCCTATGTTGCTAATTTCACAACGGTTGGTGTTAGAGTAAAGAACTATCAAATGCAGTATATGGGGATGCAGAAATAAACTTCAGATATGTATTTAGGAGGTTATGCAGATGCAACATGCAAACTGTACAATGGATAAAAGTATTTTATTCTTCACATGAACATTACCTTGCACTCCAACATGTCAGAGTCTAAATCATTTCTTTTCTACAAGAACATTATCAACATATTTGATTTTGTTTATGTACAACAGAGTTTTGCTGTTTGCTAAAAGCTTTCTATATTTTGTGAAGATATATTTCATAAATTTGGAATTATAGTCAAAATTATTTCTTCATTATGAGATGAATCCAACATATTGACCCCATGCACATTCAGTTAATAAGTAAAGTATAAGAAGGTTTCTAGCACTAACTTAAAAATAAAACATTCTTATTTCTTTATTTCTAAACCATCACTATTATTAATTATTATGGTGCAAATACCATCCCCACTATCTTGTTTGCATTGTTTTTGAAGGATTTATATTAGATATCACTGCATTTACTTACGTTTTGAAAATTTTTTTATTTACTTGTTCTTTTTTAATGCAGTGTTTAAGTAGACATAGGAATGTTGTATTAATAAACAAATTCTAAATACAATGAAGTTCCAACTGTAATATGTTTTGTTTATCTATTATATTGTTACGTCTCCGTTTGTTAATTGATTTCCCGTAACTTCGTTCCGACGAAACTTTAGCGACACAAGTCCTTACTTAATAAAACTTGTTTATTCTTTCCGAATACAACTTTACGATACACTTAATTTCAACAGTTGCGCTATAACAAACGCTATAACAACGAATGTGTTCAACTTCAACAATACTCTCTGACTGCAGTTCAATTACTCACTACCTACGCATTGTCCCGTCACGTTGTCACCATCTTATATATACCAGACTACCCCACATCTAGCAATCTCCCGACAATTCCCGAAGGTTCGAGAGAAGGAGTGGCGTGATACTAGTCACGTGACCTCGCTGACGCAACAATATTTACAGACATTCCTAGAACTCGTGACTCAGTCATTACATAGATATTGTTAAAAAAGGGAAACACAGTGTAGTATTGTAAATTTCTGATGACCCATTGAGGAGATATTTAAGATACCATTTTGATGAACAGCTCGAGCTATTCCTACATAGGCAGTGCTATCAGGGGCGTATTTAAGGAAAATAGCACCTATGGCAAGCACTGAAATTGTGCCCCTATCCAAACATCTGACACCCATCTTTTAGATAACTTTACCATAATATCAGCTCAAAAATACAAGTCAAGCTCGTTAATCTTTTAATTAACAAATTATGGCACTACGTGAAAATTACAACTGCACCTTCCTTGCTTTCACTGATGCAAAATGGTCTATGATATGCTTAAAGTCATTTTTTTCTTTCTTTCTACACTCATCAGAGCAAGATCACAGAGTCTGCCTTGACCCATGGAGGCTCTC
>NW_013666738.1:235883-242339 GCF_000517525.1 Limulus polyphemus
AGTTTTAACTTGCTGAATGATCTCTCACAGCTGGTGATGGAAAGTGCGATGGTTAGCATTATCTGAATAGCAATGCGAAGATTGGGAAAACGTTCTCATCTCCGTATTGAACAATAAATTCAGGTCTTGATATTTTCATGTTGGCCCGACTTGATAGCAACATTCTGAAATCCAAAATTTCTTTATATAGCTGCTGTCCATCAACATATGAGCAGTACAATTCGCCCAAATTTTCGCATTTTTTCTTTAGGTCGTTACTGAGTTTTCCCAGTGCTTTGTTGAATGAGAGAAGAACACGTAGAGAGCTTTGGTGATTCAAAAAAAACGTGACCATCATTATATCCTGCTTGCCTGCATGTACACCCACCAAACTGAGTAAGTGATTGTCACAATCCACAAACACTGCCAGGTTGTTTTTCTCACTCATTCTTTGATGAACACCAATTTTTTGTCCAGCCATCACAGCAGCATTGTCACAGCACTGTGACCGACAATCTTATAGCTCCATTTCGTCCTTTTCTAGCTGTTTCAAGATGTCTTCAACCAAGCTCTCGGCATCCTTCTGTCTTATCTGGATAAAACCAAGAAAGGACTCTCTAATACAGACTGTTTTCCTCTCAAAATCGGCGTCCACATACCTCACTACTTCTGACATCTGCTTACAGTGTGCCTGATCAGGAGTTGAGTCGAACATGAGACCATAGTACTTGGCTTTACGAATGCTTCTCAGTAAACTCAGTTGTTGGTGAACAGTGGATGCCATCATGTGGATTAATTCGTTCTGGACACCTGGTGAAAGATGAAACGTGGATCTAGGATGACTTTCCAAGTTAGGTGTTCTTTCATGACAGGGTCAAAGAAGGCCAGTAGTTTCATTAAGCCAAGGAATTTTCCCATATTGGAGTCATCGTCTAGCTGAAGTGACTCCAGGTTCTGAGTCGCAAGGAATTTTATGCAGTGAAGAATTCTCGTCACGATATCACACCACTTCTGCTTTTCCTTCTCAATCTGTGATTGAAGTTCTGCATCAATAACTCCTCTGTTTCAGTTAAATTTCTTTCCACTGTGTGAAGCACTCCCGATGATTCTTAGCATTTTCAGAAGTCCAATGCCATGCTGTTCAATCACTTCTGGTATGATAGTTCGAGGCTTTTCGATACCATCCAGTTCACTAGGTTCAGTGTTGTCAGGTTCAGTCTCGTCAATAAACTCAACATCACCACCACCAACACCATCGTCTACCCCTCCTGTCATGTCCACGTTCTCTCTCTGGCAGCCTTACTCTTAATCTCGTTATACTCGGAATTAACTGACTTGACTTTCTCCTCAGCTTGTGACACATTTGTACTTGATCCACCTTCGGATTTTAACAAACTTGTAGCTGATGCAGGCAACTCCATGGAACGTGTCGAACTACTTGTTCATGGCTTTTCAAAGAAGTACATGAACAACTTGCTTGACTTCTTGGCTTCCTCTCCCTCCAACTTTCGTCTCTTCCGTCCTTCAGCTCCACTTTCCTTCTTCTTCGTGAAGAAACGTTTCATGGTCTTCTTACACAATGCTCTGAAATAAGGAAATTGTACTTTTAATAAGAACATTAAATTTCATAAATTTTGCACAAAATACTGGACTACCTCCCTTGTTTGCACAGGAGAATGGTCTTACTGCCAGTTGGCAATGAGCAGTGGTACTATGAGCTATGAGTTAATGTTGCTCCCAGCACTGTATTTTTACCTAATAATTTATATAAATGGTTTAACAATCCGGCCATCCTAGTGCTTCTCACCCACGATAATCAAAGAAAGTCATACATCTGAAGAAAATTCTTTTTTCACTACTAGAGGATGGCTTGTCTGACTAATAAAAACTGCTCAGTGGCGACCAGGGTACCTGCCATACCTTAGGTATGCCACTGGTTTCCTTTTCATGGTCTAGAGACAAACTCGACCCACTATTGCACATGGATTATAACTAATATTTAAATATTTATATAATGCAATTTTTGTAAATTACAAATAGAAGTGGGCTTTACAATTATCGAAAGGAATCTGAAGATATTTGCTATTGTAATAATTAGAGGATATGGAATATTGAATTAATAATGCTGAAACATTTTCTGTGTTTTCTGTGATTTATATTTTAATTTTGTTGTAAGTAAACAGTAAACAAAAATCAGGTTAGGCTGAACATTTTTTGTTAAACCAATTAAAGTGAACATATGGTGCAGCTTCTTTGTTAGTAAACAAAGCAAGAAAATAAAATATATCTACATTAGTTCAGTACTGCGTAATAATTGTGATATTTACTAAACACGTCTGTAACTTGCGCTTAGAATTTAATGTGAATGGGATACAGGTCAGGCCTAAATTTTATGTCTGCACCCAGTGTTAAGGTTTTAGTGTGAATGGAAAAGAGGTCAGACCTAATTTTATATCTGCACCTGGTGTCAAGGTTTAGTGTGAATAGAATACAAGCCAGGCCTACTTTTATACACCTGGTGTAAGGATACAAGTCAGGCTTAATTTTATATCTGTGCCTGATTTTAACTTTAAAGTTATGACAGGATCCTGACAAGCCTGATACTATGGATAGACTCGATGTTTACAGACATACATATTGGTGGGGCAACAACTTAACGTAGTCTCAACTCATGAAAGGTCCACCTATGAGATATCTAAAATAATACTTTTTAATCCAGAGGTACATCTGATGATACTCAGTCCTAATTCATATGGGCTTACTTGCATGATACATAAAATAGAACGAAGGGCTTACCTGATGCATAGTGAAAGGTCCATCTGTGATTCCCGGCACTGGCGCGGTAGTCTTTGAGGCCTGCCTGTGATTCAATTGTTAGAAATCCCATACTCTCTTGTACCGACCGCCGCGATATTACATGAAGCATGATTATACTTTTTTTATGTTATCATTTAGTCTATTATTTTACTTATGTCACACGAGTAGGATGGATAGGGCAAAATATTACTGTCACGGGCCTTCATAGATCACCACTGGCATTGTTGAGGCTCTGAGTTGTAGTAAATTGCTTGAAAGATCTGATTTTGTGAAGAGCAACTAATTCTAAGGACTTATGATGATAGCACAGAAGATGTGTAATAATATGTCAACAACACTACATCTACCATATCCAAGAATTTACATTGTTCTAACTTATAAATGTTTTTTTTTACACCATAACATGAAACATACTTATTGTTGAGAGTATCAACATATATGTATCAGTGGTAAGTGTGTTAAAACAACGATTTTTCATTGCTCAGACTGTCAATATTTTCATGAAATATTTGGCTTTACACTGACTGAGATGTCAAGACATATAAATGTCAATTTCTTATAGACCAAAGTACCAGCACGTTCTTTAAAATGTTGAATTTCACACTTATTAGTGTCAGTATTTACTTCACAAATATTGATATACATTAGTCAGAATGTTAAAAAAGTGATCAAATTGACATTGATCGTCAAGCCTAGTAATAAAATTCTGACTTGAGTATAGATATTATTAATTAAAATAATAATTTTCTAGTTAAGTAAAACAACATTTTAATAAAATCGAACATATTTGATTGCATGTATAATGCCATATATGAAACATACGTCAGCGATACTTAACTTGCGAAAATAAAAACAATCTCAAAACTGATACTTCAATAAATATTTCAAATATTTTAAAATGGCACTTTGTTTTACCAGGATTCCAGAGTCATCGAGAAAAAAATTGAAAATACCTATTATGAATTAATATTGTTACGTCTCTGGTCGTTTGTTAATTTTCCGTAGAAATTCTTTCCGAAGAACTTCAGCGATACAAGTCCTTTCT
Organism: Limulus polyphemus; assembly: GCF_000517525.1. Classification (NCBI taxonomy): domain Eukaryota; kingdom Metazoa; phylum Arthropoda; class Merostomata; order Xiphosura; family Limulidae; genus Limulus; species Limulus polyphemus. The sequence goes on from NW_013666738.1 coordinate 239,725, forward strand.
TAAATAAAACTAGTTTATTCTTTCTCAATTCAACTTTGCAATACACTTAATTTCCACAGTCACCTTAACTTAAACACACGCTATAATTTACAATGAACGATACAAACTTTACTTACTACTGCGTTTGACTCAACTGTTCATCTATATCTTCAATATCTGTGTCTGCTATACTATTCCGATTAATTGTCTGGCGCACTTATATATAAGAATAGAGGGCGCCTAGCAAACACTGGATTATTCGTGATGTTCCCCAATCTTCCTAGAACTCACTACGTGTTACCAGGGTCACGCGACTTCCGCTGTCGTAACACTGCCCCTTCCTTAGTATTGTTCGTCCCGAACAATAGCCACTTACATTAAACCAATAGAAATTTAACAATAACTTAATTAAATACACAGTATTTACAAACACAAAATTAAAATTCAACAAAGTCTCTTAATTTTACGGGGCGTATCTTCTTCCGTACTGGTCTTTGTCTCGTTGGCTTCTGCTTCACATGGGGTTCATCTGCTCCATCAGGAAATGTCCTATTATCGGTAATAGTCATCCCAGTAGTAGTAACTTCATCAAGGACTTCACTGTTTCCCTTCTCAAAACCGGGTAGAGTTTCTCCTTCGACAATGGCTTTTTCAGGTGACACGTCTTCAGCAGCATCTTTTGTTCCGTTGTTCACTTTGTTCCAACTGAAATCTCCTGGACCGTGATAACGCCAAAACCTGTTGGCATGCACCACCTTTGGCTTACCTCGCCGACCACATTTTATCCAGTAAGTCACATCTGAGAGATGATCCACTATGTCATATGGGCCTTCCCATGGAGATGACAACTTAGGAGACTTCCCTTTGGTCTTCCTTGGGATTATACAACCACACCTTGTCTCCTGGTACAAAGCTGACTTCAACAGATCTCTTATCATAAAATAGCTTCATGGAATCAGCAGACGTTTTCAAGTTTGAATGCACTTGATGATGAATATCATCCATCTTTTCAGATAACACTTTCACGAACTCTGACACACTTTCAGGCAACTCTTCATAAGGTGGGCGTCCTGTTACCAGATCCACTGACAACCGAAGTTCCAGACCAAACATCAACTTTGCTGGAGTGTATCCAGTGGCTTCATGCTCTGCTGTTCTATAGGCCATGAACAGTGGAAGAAGTGAGACATCCCAGTCATCTTGGTGGCTATTAAAAACTTTGCCTGTTCAAGTGTCCAATTGAACTTTTCTACCATCCCATCAGACTTTGGGTGAATTGGTATTGTCCTGGTCTTTCGTATGCCAAACAACTTGCAGCATTCATGGAACACAGCTGATTCAAAGTTACGGCCTTGATCCGAATGCAGTTCGTGTGGCATACCAAATCTGAAGAAGAAATCACTAATAGCCGAAGTTACAGTTGTAGCTTCCTGATTTGGAATTGCATATGCCTCAGGCCACTTGGTGAAAAAATCCATCACCACACAAATGTACTTGTTTCCAGCATGAGTTTGAGGCAATGACCAGCAATGTCAACAGCTACTCTTTCCACTAGTGTGCCAACTTGATATAACTTCATTGGAGCATGTCCCTTATGCTTGGGTTCCCCTTTTAGCACAACACGTACTGCAGGTCCTGCACCATTCTTCCACATCTTGCCTCATACCTATCCAGTAAAATCTCTGTCGTAGGTGATTCAATGTCTTCTTAACTCCGAGATGTCCTCCTGTTAACTATCATTGGATTGACGCAGCACAACTTCCCATAACTTTCTCGGTATAACTGTTTGCCAGATCGTCACTTTCCCATCTACAGTTTCCCATCTCCGTACAAGAATACCATCTTCAAACTTCAACTGGTCCCATTGTGCCCAAAAGTTCTTTGTCATAGGGCTTAAGCTAGACACCTTCTCCCAAGCAGGGCGCAAAACACTTGCTTGTAGAAAATCAATTATTAGCTTCAAATAGTGGTCTTTCTCCTGCTCTGCTTTAATATATATATTTGGTTCCACTTCACCATCATCAACACCTTCAGTCACTTTGACTTCAGCTTGATGGCACCTGGTTAGTTCAAACTCTCTTTTGCAGCAATGTCTGCAGTCATTTTTGCAGGGTCTTTGGCTCATTCCATAGGCATTTCCATGAGATTTTCCTTATCTATATTCAATATCATAATTAGACTGGTCTATTTTTCCGATCCAAGGTGCCAGTTGTCCCTCTGGGTTCTTTAATGATCTTAACCAGCGTAATGCAGCATAGCCTGTCCATAGAGCTAATGATGGAAATATGTCAGACTCTTTACTATAGCAAGGAGATCCCTCCGTGTTGCACAGTAGTTTCTTTCTGGTCTACTCAAAACCCTACTGAAGTAGGCCACCACATGTTCGTTTTCACCCACTTTCTGAGACAACGCTCCTCCAATTTCGACATTACTAGCATCACAATCCAATATGTACGGACAGTGAGGGATCTGGAAGCTTTAAAAGTGGAGCTGAGGCCAATTTTCTTTCAGTTTCTTGAAAGCATGCTGGCAAGAAACTGTCGATTCAAACTTCTCGCCTTTTTGGTCAAATCATATAGTGGAGCAGCTATAGTTGCAAGGTCTTTCACAAACTTCCGGTAATAGGTACAGAGTCC
>NW_013666738.1:243339-264104 GCF_000517525.1 Limulus polyphemus
AAGGGGGGGGGAGGGTGTAATGGAATATTTGCTGTATTTAATGTTTGGAAAACACTGGCTGTAGGCAATGAAGGTATCTGAAAGTATACCGGAATGTCTGCTAGAAACCAGGTGCTTGACTCGTTCTGTTTTATGTATCATGCAAGTAAGCCTATATAAATTAGGACTGAGTATCATCAGATATACCTCGGGATTAAAAAGTATTATTTTAGACATCCATAGGTGGGCCTTTCATGAGTTGAGACTACGTTAAGTTGTTGCCCCCACCAATATGTATGTCTATAAACATCAAGTCTATCCATAGTATCAGGCTTGTCAGAATTCTGTCACAACCTTAAAGTTAAAATCAGGCACAGACATAAAACTAAGCCTGACTTGTATCCTTACATCAGGTGTACAAAAGTAGGCCTGGCTTCTATCATATTCATACTAAACCCTAACACCAGGTGTGGATACAAAATTAGGTCTGACCTGTATTCCATTCACACTAAAACCTTAACACTAGGTGCAGAAATAAAATTAGGCCTGACTTGTATCCCATTCACATTAAATTCTAAGCGCAAGTTATAGACACTAAAACCAGACGTGTTTAGTAAATGTCACAATTATTACGCAATACTGAACTAACGTGCATATATTTTATTTTCCTGCTTAGTTTATTAACAAATAATCTGCACCATATTTTCACTTTAATTGGTTTATCAAAAAAATTTTCAGCCTAACCTGATTTTTTTACTGTTTATTTACAACAAAATTAAAATATAAATAACAGAAAAACACGGAAATTGTTTCAGCATTATTAATTCAATATCCCGTATCCTCTAATTATTACAATAGCAAATATCTTCAGATTATTTTCGATAATTGCAAAGCCAACTTCTATTTGTAATTTACAAAAATTGAAAAATTGCATAATATCAATATTTAAATATTAGTTATAATCCATATGCAATAGTGGGTCGAATTTGTCTTTAGACCATGAAAAGAACTCTATAAATTGTAATTTTAAAAGTTGAATAGTGAACGTAAAGAAGAAAGTATAAAAATGTGTTAAACACATAAAATCTGTCATATCCAGTGTCCACGAGGCTTTGTTGTTAATGTAATGTTGCTTCTTTTTTTCTTTTTCTTCAGAACAGACAACTTAAAGGGGTTTCGCAGATTTTTCTATGCGGTTAAACAATAATGGGATGATAAAAAGTATTTTCCCTATGGCGAAGATCATTAATTATATTAAAGATGTCAAAATCTAAATGAAATTAAATTGTGTATTAAGAGCAGAAAAAATGAAGTAGTGCGAATCGTTAGTGGTTTTACAAAAGCAAAAACTAAATCAAGTGACAGATGATAAATTACTGAACAATTACCATGGTTATTTTTAAAATACTTTTTAAGTTTTCAACAGATGGCACGACATTATCATGAAACATTTTTAGCGTACAATAGTTTTTGGATTATAACTTATAAGAGACTGAACTATTACGTTTTCAGCGCATAAAGCGCATAAAATGCTCATACAAATTGTTATAAAATGGTTTTACTATTCCTATCATACATATATCTAATACATATTTGTAATTTATAAAACCTAAATTTATAGTTCCTGCTATTTATGAGTCTTCCTACAAGACCTGCCTGTAACAAAACCAGTCTGTGACAAAACCAGTCTTCCTACAAAATCTGCCTGTGACAAAACCAGTTTTCCTACAAAACTTGCCTGTAACAAAACCAGTCTTCATATAAAACCTGTTGCCTACAATAGCTAAAGTACATTACTCCTGTTCTATGAGCTAACCAGCTGAGCTGTTGGCACCATGATAGCCTAACTCTCCTCCTATGTACATTACTCCTGTTCAATGAGCTAACCAGCTGAGCTATTGGCACCATGATAGCCTAACTCTCCTCCTATGTACATTACCCCTGTTTTATGAGCTAACCAGCTGAGCTGTTGGCACCGTGATAGCCTAACTCTCCTCCTATGTACATTACCCCTGTTCTATGAAATAAAGAGTTGAGCTGTTGGCACCATGATGGCTAAATCACCTCCTGTGAACTTCTCTTTTACACATTCCTTACACAAATCTATGGGTTCTTCTCTATCAGAATTTGAATTGTGTTCCACTGTAACATCCAAGTCATTAGCATGGTTTGTACTGCTGCTAGTTTAAGTTTTTGGTGAAACATTTTTTGATTTTGAATTGATAAAAAGACAGTATTTTTTGCTATCCATTTTAAGGCCTTGCAGTTTTAATCTATCTAAACAACCATTAACTTTTCTTCACGTAATGGACTGTAGGTCTAGATCTCCCATAACAACAATCTGCATGAACAGTTTGTATATTTTTGTAGTTGACCACATAACAAGCTACCTGTGCTGCACCCACCACGGGTACTGAAACCCAGTTTTTAGCTTTATCAATGAGCCATTGGGAGGCTGTATGAACAAAGGTGCCTGTGACATTACTGTATTATTTTCAATGTGAATCTAATAGCATTTTAAAAATAAATCTAGCAACAGCTTTGCAAAATACTGAGAAAGGTGCATATGGAAAAAGAAAAATTAATAGAAAAATAGCATTAAGTAGTTGCCCATAGGTCATTAAAATACCATTTTTGGTCACCCAGACAAAAATGGTTGCTACAACAACTAAAATGTATAAATAGATTTGTAGTTTTTTGGGGGGATAGAGTTTGATATGAATATATAAAAACTTGATACACTTTTATTACTCTAAAATGTTCTTAAGGAAGATACTTTGTATAATAAGGTGGATTAAACATTAGTTGAAAGAAGAAATGGAGTTACACTTTTTAACATTCAATTTAATACATTCATTTTGTCTACAATAGTAGGATTGTCACAGAACTTTATAATAATATTAAATAAAATATAATTTTTAGGATTGACAAGTGTTTTATACAAAGAAAAATTAAAGAGTTTTTACTTCCTTTATTTTGGCAAATGCAGAAGATTTATGTGAATGATTAAAAAGTTACGAGAAAATTGTTTATAATGTCCCTATTTTTTTTTAAATCAACTTCAAACCTCTTCAGATGGCTAACAATAATTTATTTTTATTATTTTTTTAAATCCTATTTTTTAAACAGCAATCTGAACATCTGGATAAGGCTAAAATGTTATGAATTTATTTCTGGATTAATTGACATATTTCATATCACTTGCTATATATGACTATTGTTTCATGTATTTTCTTTTCAGTAATACATATTCCAATCTTACTTTTAAATCTCCCAATAAAATATTTGCACTAAGTTACTATAGTCACATTTATATCTAAAATTATTTTTTCAATAGTTATCTCGACATCACAGATGAGAAATTGGGTGTCTAAGACACTGTGAAGGATGGAGCTAGAAGAAACCAGATGTCCATATAAAGAAGGAAAGTGAGAATGTGAAATCATAGGAATTGGGCAAATGACTGGACCACCAGACAGAAAGTGTAGAGTGCCGATACCAGCCAGAAAGGAAGAGCTCAGAATTGATAAATGTGATCCTCACAGACAAAACATAGATAATGATGTGAGGCCCAAGCAATAGGAATGTGAAGATAAGCATTGAATACATCGAAGTGCATCATCCAAAGCTTTGGAAGAAATGCTCATAAGAGAGACTGGTAGGATTCCATGGTGAACAGAGGCACGTCAAGAAAGCAATTCATATGGGATAGATCGAAAACAGGATGACAATACATGGGTCTTCTTAAGGACGACAAAAAGTTGGGAATATAATCCTGGAAGCACAGGAGAGACCTGTTTGGTGGCACCCTTGATGAGAAGGTCTTGAACTGCTTCTGTGATTCACTGGCGGGAAACGGGATCTTGAGGGATGGGAAAGGGACTGGGACAGAAGATAAGGTGGTAGTGTGAGGAAAAGGAGGGAGAGTCCTTCTAACAAAACTCAAATGACCCAAGAGTTTGCCGAATGATGATATACAAATGCATGAGCCTCTGCAGTAGGTGGGGGGGTGAGGTATATTAATCCCTGCACATAATTGGTCTGCAAAACATTCAGCATGGATCTTAATATTAGGGGAAGGGGGAAATCAAAAATTCAGAAATAGGTGCTGCAGTTAATAACAAAGGGGAGGGATCAAATGACATGGGCAACAAAGACAAAACACAACATACTTGTTGATAGTCACTGTAGTAATAATAGTAAATTGTGAATTCAAAAATACTGACTGACTACTGGTAATTAAGTGATAAATAGAATTCACAATCAAATAAAGAAATCCAACTTTATGGTGGATTATAAACAATACTTTGAGAATGTTCCAAATGCGCTAAAGAAAAAATAAATTTAAATCAAGCACTAGGTCTTAACAATGTTGTGCCAAATCAAGAAGTCAAGATTGGGTTCAACTGCATAGAGGGAGTCAGCTGCGATAGGAGAGTTTGTTGCACTTCTATTGATGGAGGACCACTGCATATTGGAAGAATAGGTTATGTATATATATATAAGACAATTCTTATCCTGTTCAAACTCCAAATTAAAAGTTTCCAATAAATTACAATATACACCTATAATAAACATATCTAAGTCCTTTTCACCTACTTTTAAATTACACCTTACACTGTATATAAAGCTAAATGTCTAACTAAACATAATAGTATACTATATGGATTTAACTTTTTGGATACAAAACATAAACCTAAAAACAAGTTATAAATATGACCTGTAAGTTCACATTCTTAAGCCATTTTTACATATCTCACTTAACCAGTATTTGAATAAAAGAAAATATAACACTACCTGACAACTACATTGAATAGCTTTGCTTCCCTGATTTGGAGAGTTTCTCTCTCTAAAACAGCACAAAGAGTATCGCGATCAATGTCTGTAATACCTTCTGCAGCTAGTGCTTCAGAGGTGCATTTGTCAATGGTTTCAAGGCAGAGAGCAGCAAGTTGCGGTTCATCAAACAATCGCACTTCGGTTAGGAGCATAAAGGCATTGTCACTACTCAGATTAGACTTTAAAAAGTCCACACAAGCTTTTTCTAAAGCAGGAACAGCATATTTTTTGGCTGTATACAATGTTGTCATTACAGTTTCTGGACCAATCTGAACCTCATCAGAGTATAAAAACCTAAGTAAAGCCAAAAAAGCTGCAGGTTCAACATCAGGGAGGTCTATTTCACCTGAGCTTGTTGCCATGGCACCATTAAACATATCATCAAACACAGCACTACCAACAGAAAGAACAAACTTGTGAGCTGGAATTCTCTGCAGCTGAGCTCCTTTTCCTACAATAAAATGTACATCACTCAAGATTTCTTTATTAAAAATAAAGGCCAATCTTTCTTTGACTGTGGCTTTGCCTGCTTGCCAATTGAACAGAACATGTCCACCATGATTAAGTGAACCTGGAGTGTTATTTATGGATGCTACTACTTTGTCATCTTCATGTCTACAGTATGTAATCACATTATCCCTATCTCGCTGATTTTTCCTGGAATTAACAGGCACCTCCCATCCACTTATGTTAATGGGCTGGGAGTTGGATATTCTAGAAGCCATGCTGTTTGCACAACTTCTGAAACTGACACTGAGGGGCTCCAGATCCAAGTATGAACCTGAAGAAAAAAAGAAATAGCTGAATCATACTCCTCATATTTCACTTTAAAAATATTATTTTAACTAAATTTAAGTCTTAAACACGTGGAAACTAAAATAATTAACTTTTGTAACTTGAGAAATGTAATAATAGGCAGAGTAAACATTGTATGTTTGAAAACTTTGATGGACTGCAACTTCCTGAAGAGGAGAATAATGTTTTGGCTTCTATACTCATGCCTTTTTATTTTAACAGATATTTGCATTCCATTAAAGTTCTCAACTTCAATAATAATTTTAACATATCTTTTGTCTAATACACTTGTCACTTGAGTATTCTAGCAAATAGTTTACCAGCCAGTTAATATCTGGTCAGATATTCATTACTAAATCTTTCAATGTTCAACTTCTTAAAGTGCTATATCAATATGGCTGTTTTTATTTTTTTTGGTTTTGCTTCAAATTAGTATTTTTGTTAAGTTTGACTAGTCTATATTATGGTTATCAAACATGATTTTTCTGCAGAGAGGTTTTGGTTCAAGACATATAATAGTCAAAAAATTATAAAATAAATGGATTGCTACAAGTTTTCCTAAATGAGATATAAATAACATTATATGTACGGTCTTTAGCTTTAGAGGAAGTGTTACCTTCCCATGCATAGCCTTCATACTGTGATCATTACATGTAACCAAACATAGGAAATTAATTCACTTCAACAATATTAACTCTTTTAAGTAGTATAAATACATATTTGAAATCTTTAATAAATTGAACTTGTTACATACTGAATCTAAACAACCAAAAACATGAATAAAAATCCACTAACCCACTTTTTAATTCAACTTGAGAATAGCCATTTACATACATTTATTATACGTGACGACAAAATCAGAAGGTAAACTATTCTACAAGCTTATAATTCTTAACTGAAACAAAAAATTATTTTCAAGATGAGTTTACATTTAGAGCTCCAACTTGTTGTCCATAGTATTCAAGTTTGTGTTTCTAACCTTTTCACCCACCACTCAAACAGACCAAACTGAGATGAGTGTTCATATCCCAAACCATTCTGAGCCAAATTTCATTCAGTTCTTCCACATTCCAAAGAAAACAAGTCTAAAGCTGTAAGTTGCTTCTACAAACTAAATTATTTAAGCCAGATATAATTTTTGTTGCCCAAATCTCTCCTACATGCACTCTAAATAAGGTCTCCTCAGTCTTATAAAAGTAGGATTGGAAGATTTTGGTGATAAATGTATCCACCTAGGTTATCTAGAAGAGTGAACAAACAGCTTAATATTATGAAATAAAATTATCTCTAGTTTTTATTGGAAACATTAACTCACAAAATCTGCTAACTCTTTTTCATAAATTGATTCAGACAGACAAGTATAAAACTTGAAGCTAGAGATATTTATTTTTACAGTACTATTATAAGTGATTCTGTATTAAATACAGGTTGGACTGCATGAAATTGTGCCCAGTTTTTACTGTCATAAGCTAAATATTCGAGAATTATATGAAAAAATGCTTTATATTTATCATAAATTATACAAGTCACTTTTCTACTTAAACATAAATGTTGAATTTTATACTGAAGATCCAGAAAACTGGGATTTCCTTTCTTAATTTCACTTTCCAACCAGACGACTGAAATAGATGATGGAACTAGGATTTATGGAACCCCAAACAGGTGGCAATACTAACCTTCTTGTTTGTAAGTTCAAAATTCCTACAAACAGAATCAATATCACTATTTGTTCATTTTAGTACAGTTGAAGAACGAAAATTTGACTACACCTCCTTTTAAAAACAATCTGAAACCAAATGTAAACTAAAAAAGTTGTTTAATTACATTTTCAAATTTTTACAAATACAAAGCATATAGGAAAATAAAAAGACAAATATTTTGAAACTTTAAAACATTTCCTTGATGGTCTATAAACGTGGAACTTTGATGGACGTTTTAAGGAGTGGGAGGGTAGAATTGTTTGGGTGCGTAAAACTTCAACATACCATATAGAATTAATTTGTATTTGGCCCATTTAACACTTGGGAGCTAAGCCTAAATTGTAGGTTAGTCAATAATTTAATCAAATGAATTTATATTGCCTAACTCATTTTTAAAAACAAGAAACGTGAAGTACGCAAGTAGATTCGAGAGCTAAATCTGTGCGTATTTAACAGTTTTACTTTTACTAGTTTTAATTCTGATGTAGGTTACTATTCTGCATTCTAACTGTATCGTAATTGAACTGAAATAACACAGCATATTTGAATGTTCAATAAATATCGTATAATATATATATTCTTTACCCTAAAATTTACTTTATTATACAATTTTCTACCTGCATTAACGTAAGCCTCGGGGTTAAGGGTTAGGCTACTTGATAATGATAATATATCAGCGATACGAAGCTAATCCTTCCCGCAGAAAGAAATAGGCACAATATACAATAAACGTATCATAGGGTCTAGTCAAGGGTAGTCATAGTTTAGACCAAAATTTTTATTGTTATTACTTTAAATAAAAGAGGCAACAAAATATACTAACATCCCCATTAAAACAACATTAGGATTACAAAAACTGTGACAATTTTCTTACTTACTCCTAATCCTAGTTTAATTCCTATTTTTACAACGCCATTTTTTAACCACCTAACTTCAAAATCGTAGCAAATTATACTTGTTTTTCACTTGATTTAATTATCATACACTAAATTTCCTGTTAATAATACTACATATTTTCGTTTGATAAAATAGTATGCTGTTACGACAATGCAGATCACGTGAAGCTTGTATCACACCACTTCCTTCTCGAACCTTCGAAACGTCAGGAGACTACTAGATTGGGGTAGTCTTGTCTATATAAGACCGGCCAAGAAGCAACGTAAGGTAATGAGTAAGAATATTGTTGAGCACGTGAGAAGTTCGTTGTGAGTTATAGCGTTTGTTATAGAGCGACTGTTGAAATTAAGTGTATCGTAAAGTTGTATTCAGAAAGAATAAACCAGTTTTATTTAAGAAAGGACTTGTATTGGTAAAGTTTCTTCGAAATAATTTTTACGGAAAATTAACTAACGAACGGAGACGTAACAATACGAAAAGCATTGAAAGAAACAAAGTATCGCTATCAATAATTTCAATAGTTGATTAAAAATATGTAATCAACGATAAGATCACTATTTCGAAATTCACAACATAACATGGAATAAGTAAAATAGTTTTAAAAGTTAAAGTTTTCAATATTTTTATTCATGTTAGAAATTGATAATTTTCTTATCATATCAATGCATAGTTAAGAACCAGGTGGTGGAACACTTTCGGGATCTGTGTCTCGAAATTAACCTAAATCTTACATATTAGCACACAAATAATGTTAACTAATATGTTTTCATATCACATAGGTAAAGGCTGACTATGCTTTTGGACATTACCAAGGATGCAGAACTGAACTGGAGTTCTTAGATAACAACTGAAAGACAGGAAATATTTGTTTGTTTATTTTCGGATATTCGTGCTAATTTACTCAAGGCTATCTGAGCTAGCCATCCCTAATCTTGAGCTGATAGACTAAAGTGAAGGCAGCTAATCAACAGCACTCACCCCCAACTTTTGGGCTACTCTTGCTGACCGAATAGTTATTTGATCGTCATCCTTATAATTCACCCACGGCCTCAAACTGCGTCGCACCTTTTCCTTAGAACTTCCTGCAAGGAGACTCGAATGATGAACCCGCAGATCCATAGTCCAACATTAGTTAATGGGCTACGCTCAGCTGGTCATGAAACAGTGGCTTTTATTATTGGTTATTGAACTGAAAGTTAAATTTGCACATCCAAATTTATATAATGTGAGGTAAGCAATTATAGAGAAAAATAAACTTACAAGAAAATCAGCCATGTCTTTTATTAGTTTTTACACAAACTATCAAAGAAATATTCGAAAATGTGTTTATGTTCACTCCAAAATTCACAAAGAAGAAGTACTATTTCATTAACATCAGAAAAAAAAGACCTTTATACTCGCCCCCCAATGGCACAGTGGTATGTCTGCGGACTTACAACGTTAAAATCCGGGTTTCGATACCCGTGGTGGGCAGAGACAGATAGCCCATTGTGTAGCTTTGTGCTTAACTTCAAACAAACAAACCTTTATACTCCAGATAATTATAAAATAGCTTTGTATTTTAACTAATGTTTTGCCTTTGCGGCTTCACCAGGGTTAGTACATATAAAGGCGAAACGTTGGTTAAAATGAAAAGTTTTAAAAATAATTATATGGAGTATATATATATATATATCGTTACGTCTCTGTTCGTTTGTTAATTTCCCGTAGAAATTCTTCCCGAAAAACTTCAGCGATGCAAGTCCATTCTTAAATAAAACCAGTTTATTCTTTCTCAATACAACTTTGCAATACACTTAATTTCCACTGTCACTTTAACTTAAACACACGCTAGAATTCACAACGATTCACGCACTTTACTTATGGCTTGACTCGATTATCTGTCTCTATATATCTTTGTCTGCAATTCAGTTATTGCCCTCATTTTATTTGCCGGCTTATATACTAAAATAGAGGGCGCCTAGCAAATACTGGATTATTCGTGATGTTCCCCATCCTTCTAGAAACTCATCACATGTTACCAGCGTTACGTGACTTCCGTTGTCGTAACAATATCATTTATTTCTAACCTTTTTATCACAAATTTTGAAAGACAACTACTTTATTAAGATATGTGTTTCACCAACTCATCTTCCTATTGATTAGTGATATATTTAGCACGACTTCTTTCATCATGTTTCCCGGTGGGACAGGGGTAAGTTTACGGACTTACAACGCTAAAATCGGGGGTTCCATTCCCTTCAGTGAATATAACAGATAGTCCAATGTTGCTTTGCTCTACAACAAACAAAGAAATTGTTGTCCTTGTCGGGGGATAACATTATTCTTTACCTATGGTTTTCATATTCTGATTTCAAAAATGATACTAGTTTTTACTGAAGTTCCGATTCATGAGATATTTATTTTTGTCACTAGGAAACTGCAAAACGACCACACCCTCGAGCAACGATCATATAACTGCACATGGTATCACTCAGATCATTACACAAAACGTTTGAACTGTAATTATATCTCAAGAAACTTCAAGTACTAGACATGGTTAATGGTTATGCCAATGGGACCACCACTTTCATCGATCGTCTGTGTATGGAATTTTTTGAAGAACAGGCTTTAAAAATGCTATTTTAAAGCTAAATTTTGGTTTTGTTTTGTGAATGATACACTAATAGTACGGTCATGCAAATATACGAACTAGGAGAATTCCACAATCATTTATTAACTTCACGAGAAAAGGAGAATACAACCACCAAAGTATTTTCCTAGATTGTACGGGCAACAGAACTAACAAAATTCCCCAAAATCAAGTATATAAAGTAAAACTCATACAAAAAGACATCTTTATTTCATATTCAGTCATTCGAAGGCCATCAAAAAAGCGTATTCAGAAACATTATTGTTAGAAAGCAAAGGTTGACATTGAAAGATCAACAAGAAAAAGTGGTCCATAACATAGCAAGTGTTTTAAGCCAATGATTTTCCCAAGTTCTTAATTAAACGAACCATTCAACCTGTCCCCCCCCCCCGTAGTACAGCGGTATGTCTGCAGACTTACAACGTTAGAAACCGGGTTTCGATACCCTTGGTGGGCAGAGCACAGATAGCTCAGTTCAAACAAACCATTCAACCTGGCAAAACATTGTCACAAACGAGACGATTAACCTTAATTAGTTGATCAAATATGTCTTAATACCGTATATATTTGGAACAATTTTGTTTAATCAAGGCTACAAAATAGATATCAGGTTCAAACCAATACTCTGTAAACAGGTTGATAACTCAAGAGAAACTCACAGACAACATGAAAATTGGAAAGGAGTTTACTGTTTCACTTATAGCTGTGGTAAAAACTATGATGATGAAATAACCTCGTTTTTACATAAAATATAAGAATTTTGAAAAATCAACTGTTACCAAACATGACTGAAAATGCTATGAAGTCATGCTATGGAACAAAAATTCAATTCCTATATTTGAAACAAACCATTCAAATAGTCAAATTAAGACAGCTGTAATGATAAGAAAAATGATGAATGGATTAACTCTAACAGCTCCGGAGGAAGCTACCTTTTGCTGGTAGGGCCATCAAGTGTGCAGCTATACATCTGCAGGAGGCAATTTAATCTAGGGGGTCCGGGGGCATGCTCCCCAGACCAAATTTGATTTTAAAAGTCACGTGATCATTGCCCTAAAATGTGGTAGAGCTTTAACCCTACCAAAGCTATCGCTTCCGTTGGCCTTGTCTAAACATAAGTAGTGACAACCTTCGTTACTGAAAGATATGAGTCGACAAGTCCTTATTGTAAATTACACTTATGCATGTGCTTGAACGTAATTAAACATGTGTACAGAACTATCTGACCATCATCAGATCGAATACTATTCTGGCCACGAACACTGCTGCCTCTATTATGTTAGCAATGCTAGTAATACAGCTTATGCTATTATTTTGGTGAGTTCAAATTCAAATCATGGCGATTGCGAAATATAAATTACTCTCAGCCTGGTTTCTTCATAAAATTGTCAGAATTAAAATTTTTATCTCTGCTAAAGTAATAGCTTTCCCTAGATCGAATATTATTAATAAAACTAGGCTGGACAGCTCAAAACTCTAGGAATGCGAATGTTAAACAGAATCAATGTCCACCTGAACTATTGAAATTCCGAATGTTTAAATAAATTCTCAGGCAAAAAATCATTTTACTTTACAGCATTTATCTGATGGTTTACTAAGACAGTAAACAACATAGCTATGTTAGTCGACGGAAGTTAATAAAGTGAATTAGATTTAACCACTCCAGTTAAACTGTTCATACATGAATATATGTTGCAGGCTTGTTTCTTCCCCAAGAGGCCCAGCATGGCCAGGTGGTTAGGGCGCTCGAATCTTCATCCCACCAAACATGCTTGTCCCTTTCAGTCGTGAGGGCGTTATAAAGTAACGGCCAATTCTACTATTCGTTGGTAAAAGAGTAGCCCAAGAGTTGGCAGTAAGTGGTGATGACTAGCTGCCTTTCCTCTAGTCCCCGTTAAATTAAGGACGTTTAGCGCAGACAGCCCTTTGTGCGAAATTCAAAACCAAACAAACAAGCTTCTTCGAGTGTTAAAAGATTTATGAACATATAGATCCACAGGCATTTATTTACTCGTAGGATAACTATAACTTAAATACCCTTTTCAGCGGTTTCAAAACTACAAAATATGTTAATTATAGGGATGTGCTTGCTTCATTTGTATCTTCAGTTTTGGTCTGTCCAAGGCGTCTACAAACTGATCCCTCAGCAACAATTTGAGGAGATCGGGTGGCTCAGTTGGGTAGGCCTTGTGCGCCATACTTTCCAAATCCTGTGTCAGATCTTGCAGGCTCTCCCCTTTAGCACAGACTCTCGTCCTAAACCTAGCCCTGTAGACTTCAGACTGATTTGGGGTTCCGTACCTGAGTTCTAGAGCCGCTACCAGTGCTCTATAGTTGTGCCTGTCATCTGCTGATAACTGTCCAAGTATTTCCAGTGGTTGTCCCTTCAAGCTCGTTGCCAGATATACTGCTTTCTGCTCCTCTGTCCATCCATTCATCTCTGCCAGGAGCTCAAATTGTGCTCTATATGCTTCCCACCGAATTCCCGTAGCTTCCTTCGTACTAGATCACCCCTATTCCTGACATTCATATCTGGGATGTGACTTCTAACAGAACTGAAGATGTCTGCATTAGGGTTTAGCTGCGGGGCCTGGAAGGGGCTTCACGTTGTTTGAGGCTGATTAGGTCGATGGCTAATATATCTTCTTTGTGTCAAAGACAGTAAATCATTCTTTAATGTATTTAATTCGCTTGAAATTTAATAATGTTTTCCATTTGTGTACTCTGGCTTTCTCTCAATTGTTGGAGACGTTCTTCTTGTTTATTTTCTTTCTCCATCTGCTGCTGTGGTCTTTCTTCTTGTTCATTTTCTTTCTCCTCCAACCACTGCTGTAATCTCTCTTGTTCATTTTGCTGTTCGAGCTGCCACTGTTGCAGGTTTTCTTGCCACTGCTATTGTCTCTGTTCTTGTTTCTTTTCTCGTTCTTCTTTTTCTGTTCTTGTATTGCTGTCATCAAATCTGCTAAGCTGTAGTTTGATTTGCCACCTCTCGTTTCCATCTTCTTCTTTTTTTATTTTTTTTTCCGTCCCACTCTCTGACACCAATTTGTTACGTCTTTGGTCGTTAGTTAATTTCCCGTATAATTTCTTTCGGATGAAACTTTAAAACTATAGCGACACAAGTCCTTTCTTAAATAAAACTAGTTCATTCTTTCTCAATTCAACTGTGCAATACACTTAATTTCCACAGTCACCTTAACTTAAACACACGCTATAATTTACAATGAATGATACGCACTTTACTTACTACCACGCTTGACTCAATTGTCAGTCTATATCTTCAATATCTGTGTCTGCTATACCATTCTGATTAATTATCTGGCGCACTTATATACAAGAATAGATGGCGCCTAGCAAACACTGAATTATTGGTGATGTTCCCCGATCTTTCTAGAACTCACTACGTGTTACCAGCGTCACGCGACTTCCGCTGTCGGAACAGTAACAATATTTTAGTTAATGAAAAGAAAAATCTATCTACCCCCCCCCTCCTCTATATATATATATATGATAAATTGTATGTTTGTCTGACCGCTAACACCTCGCACACTATTTGATCAATCACCACTAAACTTGGTATGGTGACTCCTAGGTCCCCAGAATTAACATGAAAGGGCAAAATTCCCACCAGTCTTCCAACAATAACTAATTTTTAGATTCTCTTCAGTTTCTGTCTTCGTGTCACACTTCTTTTAGTAATACTCAACACTATACATCGTCGCTTAGCAACAAAACTATCATGATATTGTTATTAGGCCAATAATGTTGTTTATGTTAAACGTGTAATGTAGATGTTAATTTGAAGTTTATTTTTATTTTCTCTGTTTTTAAAAACTGCGGTGATATAAAAGCAAACGGTTTAATACAGAAACTTCTTAATTAGTGTTGGAAAGTTTCCAATCAATCAAACACTTACATTACTATTCAACACATAAGAAGGACGCAGAAGAGCTAAAGGAAAAGGTTTCCTTACTATTTGTCAAAAATATTAATGGTTTTGTAAAAGTACAATTCTTGCACCTCGAAATGATACTGTTCTTGACATAAATGATCAGTTATTATTAATAGTTTCCGGACAGGAATTCATCTACAGCTCAACTGTCAGTGTTCCAGTTACAGTTGATGCTGTAAATTACCCAACTGAATTCCTAAATTCTCTTGAACCACCAGGGATGCCAGGTCACAATCTGAAATTAAAGGTTGGTTCACCATAATGTTATTGAGAAATCTCCATCCACCAAAATTATGAAATGACACAAGTTTAGTTGTTAAGACTTTATATGTTATTGAAGCAACAATTCCCAGTTACAATTTGTTTTGCAATGTCAATTAATAAGGCACCATGTCAAAGTTTAAAGGTTGCTGGATTGTTCCTAAAGCAGCCTTGCTTTTCACATGGTTAATTCTATGTAGGATGTTTAAGGGGTGTTGGATCTTATCAAAACCTGTGTATATTGTCAGAAGTAACAATAGTCAATGTGATATATCACGAAGCTTTAATTTAGATTGTGCAATTTTTGTTTGAAAATCAAACGTTTGGATAAAAATTAAAATGCTTTGAAATATATTTTTTTAAATAAATTTTCTTAAAGTAATCTCATTGTGTTTTCAAATACCTATTTCAAGTAATTTGGGCATCTATGCAGAATACGGGTATTTCAGCTAGTTATATATATGTTTTAGACAAAATTTGTATGGTTTAACAATACTGTTTCCTAGTTATCATAAAATTTGCCATACAATATTATTAAGTAACCCCTATTTCGTTATTTGTTAAACATGAAGCTACACCACGGGTATCGAAATCCGACTTTTAGCGTTATAAGTTCTGAGACTTACCGTTGAGCCACCTGGGAAACCATGTTTTAATAAGCATGTTAAGTATCCATCTTAAACGAAGTACATATTGGAACGATCTGATTTTTCTTTTTTTCAGATCAACGCACATTTTGTTTTTACAGACATTTGCTATCTGAACCACAAGTCAGATAAGCTCTAAGATATAGGATCGTGTTCATGCATGCCATTTGTTTTCTTCTCTTGATTGGATTATTGTTTTTATTAGACTATTTTTTGGCCAAGACAAAAATACAAATTTCAACTAGCAATATTCTTTTCTTTCTTTTTGTAGCATTTGATACGCTTCCCCCTCAGTGGCTCAGCGCTAAGTTTGCAGGCTTACAACACTAAAAATCAGGTTTCGATACTCGTGGTGGGAAGAGCATAGATAGTCCATTATTATGTACCTTTTTATATTAAAACAGCCAGATCAAAATAAAAAACCAAGCATCTGATGCACCATGGAAAACTGTATACTTTAGCAGTGTAAGTCCGCACACACATACCGGTATACTTTCATATATCTTCACTGCCTACAGTCAGTGTTTTCCAAACTTTAAATACAGCAAATATTCCGTTGCATCCACCTTCATATTGAAATAATTTTCGCAAGTGATAACAGCAAAATCAACATTTTCTTTACTCGTTTTAAATAATTTTGTTAAATGAAAAAATGTTTTAAGGGGTCAGTAAACGTGGGAACAAAAGAAAATAAAAAAGCCCAAAGCCCCCCCCCCCCCAGTCACCAGTACACGCCCGCAGTTTGGAAAACATTGCCTACAGTGTAGTTAGTAAAAAACAGTCACATCTTTGTGATCTTTATAACAAAAGTTGAAACACATAATTCTAGAGAAAATATTAGGCGAATTATAGCATATGATGACATAGAGGAAACTTGACGCTTTTGTAATACATGTTTTTACCAATACCTTGTATCTATAAGCATTGCATGGGTTACTTTATAGAATCGTAGATTTCAAATATGTATTTGAATATACAAAGGTTGATACATTATATTAAAAATATTTATTAGCCTCGTCACGTTGTTACAGTTTGTGTAACCACATTCAGTCATGCTCTATCAGGTGTTTGAAGTATGCGACGGTTGAACGGATATGACGTGAAAGTAACTTGTGTGCACGTGACTGGTGTCTTTTCTTTTTTCCAGATAGAGATCCTTCTTAATTGTGTCTGGTAACGAATCCTTGAATTATTTCATATACTTATATATGCATTTGTGGTGAACTGATGTCCCTACAAAGATCAAGAAAGCAAGTAAACTTGCTCTCTAATTCCAGTTGACATTGTTACCTTGTGATCTTTGTTCGTTCACACCAATAGCTAACTGTAGCATTCAGACATTGTCAATTCGGCCAGCAAAGGATATTACAGCCCTAATCCTTTCAACCCAGATGCTATATGTTACTGCAACATCCTCTTGGGCAGAATAGGCATCTATAAAGAACAAAGTAGCTAGAACAAGGCAATCTCAACAACTTTCTGGACAACGTGTTTATGCTAAAACTGCATAAAGATAAATAAAATTTTTCAAAATTTCTGTATCACTAAAGCAGGTAGAAAATGTGATATGCCTGCATATCTCATGTATACACACACACACACACACACACACACACATATATATACAGAAAAGTGCAAAAGTTACTACACAGTTGGTACTAGATAGTTTGTACAGTTGGTATTACACAGATCGTACTAAAGAAAATATTATGACAACAACTGAAACCAATTCAATTTTTTTTTCAGAGAGACATTATAAATTGAACTGTTTTAAATAATATACATTTTGCTCTACCCTGTATATGAAATGCATAAAATCAAAAAATGCCCAAAATTCCCCAATCTGATTTTGAATACCTATTGTTCAAGTCTGGTCAATATCCATTCATTTTGTATTGAAACATCTTGTACATATGGTTGGGGAAAGATTTTCTATGTACTAGTGACTTTTTGATGTTCATCTTTGACCCACAACCTTCGAAAGTTAATCAGGTCTACAAAATTATATACAACCTTGATGTACCCTGTCCACAAGATTGGAACATACAGGTGAACAATCGGGCAAACCAATATGCTCCGTTCTGCCTCACAGTTGGGGTATAACTATACGTAATTACAATCAAACATCTAAAACTTGAATATCGTACTTTCTTGATTTGTTGAGGTATCAATAAATGTGTCAAACCCCCAGAGTGGCCTCCACCCTTTCTCTCTGACTTTCAAGATTGTTTTCTAACCAACCTTACATGTTGTATGGATATTTTTATAATGAACAGAAAGAGCAGTTCCTACTCTACATAAATCCTGTGATTCATTGTTTACTTTTCCTGCTCTGAGGGGTTAGTCAGTTGAATTGTTTGGCATGTGATGATTATACTTTGTTTATCTGAATGGTTAAGGAATGTTTTTTAACCTATTTATAGCTTACTTAGGCAGCCAGATAAATCAGTTTGAGGACATTCTATTCTAGTGACTGATATATATTTTTATTCTGTCAAATGCATATTTGAAAATTACATGAATGTAAATGAGCTCAATTAAGCAGTAAGTACTACAAATCCTTGTTTCTGTTCATTGTTATAATTCTAACAAAAGTAATTAAAATACAAGTATTAGAATTTTCTCAGCTTAACATAACAATTTAAGTAAAATAACATGTTTAAAATTTCATAAGCTCAGTGGATGTGAATATAAGTTCAGCATAAGTGTAACCTAATTCTTTTATTTAGTTTAACTATATGGGAAACAACTAATAAGCTACTGCTATTATCTATTGCTTTTCAAGTACATTATTGGGTCCAAAGTACAGCAATAAAACTATACAATTAAAAGTAAGTAGATGTGAAAAGGTTAGAAGTTGAAGCTATTAAGATAAATTATTTAGAATTGTCTGATAAATTCTGCAGTCATTCCAGATGAAAAATGGAATTTACATAATATTTTTCCACTTTTCATTCCACTATATATTGGTGATTTTCCTACAGTTATGTTAGTGTACAGATAATAAGAGATCAAATATAAAGTTTTATAAACAAAAAAATATTTTGATATTAATTTAGGAGGTTCTAGAGGTTATGCAAATGAAATATGAAAACTGTATGATGAAAAGAAGAGTTTTCATTCTCAGCATGAAAATCACCTTTTACTCATACTGACTCAGTAAAGACTTCATAACTTCATAGACAAATCTCAACTAAAAGTTTGGCAAATTTCCTAAAGATGCACAAAGTAGATTCTGAATTGTAGTAAACATTATTAGGTATTGCTTTACAGAGACAAGCTCGTGAACTGGTTAGGCACAATGAGTATCGACATTTAATTTGTAGAGTTATAAAATTTTTTTTTTTTTGGTTAACTTATGTGAGAATGATAACTTTTTTTTTGTAATTTATTTAACCAAATCATCTCATGAGAATAACTGATTAGCATATTCCACAAATCAAAATTGTTTAGATCAAAATTAGCCCAAGTTATATACTTCTGTACATTTCCCACAATATGCTTAATGCTTTTCCTTTTACGTAACACAAAGTTAAATTATTTTTGTTAGGATTTAAAAATAAAAACTGGTAATGATAATTTCATTTAATTCAATTTAAAGCTTTTGATAATACTGCTAATAAAACAGTAAAAACACCAGGAGAAAAAAGCAAAACATCTGGTTAGCTATAATCTAAATCTAGGAAAGAAATGATCCCGAGATTAATCACTAAAAAGTTACTTATCCTGTCCATCATCAGAAATTCCACATTGTTAATTTAAGCCTACAGCATTTTACTTTACAGTTCTACAAGTAAGCTTTCATTAGTTTAGAAGCCAGCAGACTTTTTCTTTACAGTCGTCACAAAAAGAGAATAATTGCCCATAACTGTATTTAAGTTTAATACTTATGAATATAAACTACTGTTTGAAATAATATGATATTAATGCAATCTTAAAGTATGTTTTATTTCCATATATATATATATGCAATACTTAACATATGCAGAATTTTTTCAGCACAGAATGAACTTCAACAGTTCACTACTACTGCTGCAGTGAATAATACTTTTCTTCAATTTAATGCCACTGGTATAAGTAGCATTGACACTGACTTCATTCTTTCATTTTAAGTCTGACATCATGCGGTACTTTGTGAAAGGGAGCTCTTTTTTTGTAGTAAGATAAGCTGTATTCATATTTTTACATGTCTTTGATACATTTTGATTCACTTTCATGAAAGTTTGTAGGAATTGTCCCTACTTCAGGTTGCATTTCCTTTCCTAAAATATACTGATGTTTCATTGTATTGCTCACACTACAGTCATGTGTGATTAGTGATTCTTTATTAAAAGATCTGCTGCTTGTAACAAAACCAGTCTTCCTACAAAACCTGCCTGTAACAAAACCAGTCTTCCTACAAAACCTGCCTGTAACAAAACCAACTACTATACAAGATGCAATGGCCAGAGCTCTTGAATTTGAATCCTATGTTAAGTCCAGCACAGAGATAACAAGGTTGGTACAGTCATCAGGATTCAAGGCCAGAAAAGGTCAGCTTTCAGAGAGGTTTGAGGGACTTTGCTGGCACTCTATCAAACCTGGAGAGCTCAATGCTGGCAACTTCAACAAAGGGAAGAAGAAAGCTCAATGCTGGAAACTTCAACACAGGGAAGATGCCACGGCAGGAAAGGCTGCTACCCAGAAAGGTTGTTGGAACTGTGGAGAGCAAAGGCATATGAGGAGCCAGTGTAAGAAGAATACTACCAATAAGTCAGCTTCGGGAAACCAGTAGTGGTTGGTGTTTAGGGACGCCACCAACCCTCCATCGTGAAAGTCCCAACAGTTAAGTGTAAAATGGCAAGCACACATAGTGTCTAAGTAACAGGGAAGCTGGATGGCCAAAGGTGCGACTTTGTCATAGATTCTGCATCTCAGCAAACCCTTGTGAGTATCAAGGTGCTGGATCACAAAGGAATACCAGAAGTTCTGTGGTGTGACAGGACATTATGCAAGGTTGTGGGGACCAGTGTGGGTAACTATTGAGCTCATGGGCATGAAGAACAGACCGAAAGTATACTTGG
>NW_013666738.1:265104-272265 GCF_000517525.1 Limulus polyphemus
GTACGCTAAAAATGTTTCATGGTAATATCGTGCCATCTGTTGAAAACTTAAAAAGTATTTTTAAAATAACCATGGTAATTGTTCAGTAATTTGTTATTGGTCACTTGATTTAGTTTTTCCTCTTGTAGAACCAGTAACGATTCGTACTATTTAATTTTTTCTGATCTTAATACGTAATTCAATTTCATTTAAAATTTGACATCTTTAATATAATTAATGATCTTCGCCATAGGGAAAATACTTTTTATCATCCTATTATTGTTTAACTGCATAGAAAAATCTGCGAAGCCGCTTTAAGTTGTCATTTCTGAAAAGAAAAGAAGAAGAAGCAACATTACATTAACAACAAAGCCTCGTGGACATTGGATATGACAGACTTTGTGTTTAACACATTTTTATACTTTCTTCTTTACGTTCACTATTCATTTCTTAAAATTACGATGTATAGAGTTTCCTTTTCATGGTCTAGAGACAAACTCGATCCACTATTGCACATGGATTATAACTAATATTTAAATATTTATATTATGCAATTTTTGTAAATTACAAATAGAAGTGGGCTTTATAACTATCGAAAAGAATCTAAAGATATTTGCTGTTGTAATAATTAGAAGATACGGAATATCGAATTAATAATGCTGAAACATTTTCTGTGTTTTCTGTGATTTATATTTTAATTTTGTTGTAAGTAAACAGTAAAAAAAATCAGGTTAGGCTGAACATTTTTTGTTAAACCAATTAAAGTAAACATATGGTGCAGCTTTGTTAGTAAACAAAGCAGAAAAATAAAATTTCTATATATTAGTTCAGTATTGCGTAATAATTGTGACATTTACTAAACATGTCTGGTTTTCGTGTCTATAACTTGCGCTTAGAATTTAATGTGAATGGGATACAGGTCAGGCCTAATGTTATGTCTGCACCCAGTGTTAAGATTTTAATGTGAATGGGATACAAGTCAGGCCTAATTTTATGTCCGCACCCAGTGTTAAGGTTTTAGTGTGAATGAATACAGGTCAGACCTAATTTTGTGTCCACGCCTGGTGTTAGGGTTTAGTGTGAATAGCATATAAGCCAGGCCTACTTTTATACAACTGGTATAAGGATACAAGTCAGACTTAATTTTATGTCTGTGCCTGATTTTAACTTTAAGGTTATGACAGGATCCTGACAAGCCTGATACTATGGATAGAGTAACGTAGTCTCAACTCATGAAAGGTCCACCTATGAAATGTCTAAAATAATACTTTTTAATCCCGAGGTACGTCTGTGCAATCGCTTGTCTCATACAACACGTTCTGTAGTGGCCACGTTCTGTAGTGGCAGGTTTACTACAATGCTCTTGAATGAGCATTGTGACCTTGACTTGTGAGCATGTACGAGTATAGTACTGACAGGAATGTTTATATATAAACCAGTATACATCCCGTCAAACATGATGGGTGTTGAGAAAATTCTGTAAAGATTGATATAAATTAACTAACAATAGTTTTATACATATTAAAAATCACATTTGTGTTTCATTATATTGCCCATACACAACATTGGCAATGTTTACATGCTATTTCTAATGTTAAAAGCGTCAAAAACAAATTGGAAAAAATTGTCAGCATTTTAGTTATTGCTGTGTAATAGTAATATTAATACACCATTATAAAACATTTTTACATTCCTATTTTTCTATTCATGTTGCAACTTTTCATATGTTGTAGCACAGTATGTAAATATTATAGAAATATTCATTTCTTTAATTGCGTAGTTTGAATACTATGCGTTCTCACATATTTATACACATGTAACTAAATGTTATCAGTCTAACGTTAGTAATAGTACAGTATTTTATTAGTGGGTCTATTTGTAGCGCTTTGTGCTTAATAACAAAATTATTTATTGTCAAATTTAAGCATTAGGCCTAATAGTAATACATAAATGAAATGTAGGCTCAGCTGAAACACTATTTCATTGAAATCCTTGGTAACTTTTATTTTGCTTTTGTCTACAACTTAATGTCAAAAAACGCAGGTGTTCATTAAACAACTGAAAAAATATAAATAAAATGTGATTTACCTTATCACGGTAGGATAAGAGAGCCCAAACTAAAGTACTATTTTTTTGTTCATTTTTTATAATTAAGTCTAAAATAAAGAGTAGTGCGTAGTAACTTACTCTAAGCTCAAGTGCATAAAACTTCTCTTGATTTTTTGTTTGTTTGGTTTTGAATTTCGCGCAAAACTACACGAGAGCTATCTGCGCTAGCCGTCCCTAATTTAGCAGTGTAAGACTAGAGGGAAGGCAGCTAGTCATCACCACACACCGCCAACTCTTGGGCTACTCTTTTACCAACGAATAGTGGGATTGACTGCCACATAATAACGCCCCCACGGCTGAAAGGGCGAGCATGTTTGGTGGGACGGGGATTTGATTTTTGTTGTTGTTTGTAATTAAGCACTAAAGTAAAACTACCCAATGGGCTATCACTGCTCTGCCCACAACAGGTATCAAAAGCAAGTTTCTATCGTTGTAAGTCTGCAGACATGCCGCTGTGACACTGGGAAAACTTCTCTTGAGAGAAAAAATGTCAATTCAAATCTAAATAGCAATCGATGTCTTCGAAGAAAAGTTTGATAATAAACAAGATTACGACAGTTATGATATACATTGTTTATTCCTGACCTGGAATTATTGATCAAAGAAACCCTCCACATCCAACACTGAACAACGTGCAGCCTTCATTTATATTATACATTTTTTAATATGTTCGTATTAGTGATTTTACTTTTTGTTGTTGTTGTGTTTTTTTGCTGTAGTTTCTCCTCATGATTACTGTTTTGTGTTTTATTTGTTTAATTATTGTTAAATTTAGCAGTTGTACTTTAACAATGTCCAAAGACTTATGTAAACTCATTTAATTTTGCTTTAGATACTGAAGATGGAACGAAACGTTTATCTATGTTCCCTTTTTGTTAATAAATAAGTGTCATAATCTTGTTTATTATCAAATCTAAATAGTTTCTATATTAAACTACTTTGCTGTTATATCACCGAAGTTATCAAAAATATAAAGAATAAAAACAAATATTTCTAACAAATCAACATGTGTATTAAGCATTCAACATACACACCATAGTTGGCCGAACAGATGGTAGTTTTTTTGATAAGCAAAGATGTAAATTGTAAACTATTACCAAAAATGGAGTGTGACACGAAAACAGAAACTAAGTATGTTAATTGATCTATAGTGCTTCTTTCACTAGGTTTAAAGTTTAATCACGTGAGACCGTTTTCAGATGAGACTGGATGTTATTGGTGGAGCATATTGTTTCAGAGCTTAGAAAATTGAGAACCACTGGTGAAGAGAATCTTATGTTACTGGTTTTTATCTTTTTCTGTAAACTAGGAATATATGTCATAATGATGCGAAAATGCATTTTCGACTTTAAACAATCACTGATTACACGTCACATGAGATGGCGGGCTATTCATCAGGACACAACCGTATTTAAAGTTAATCGACCAGATACAGGTCATAAAAATTTTCCGCAGAAAAAACAGGTTGTTGTTTGCGGCGGTGGAGTAACTGGCGCCTCAGTCTTGTATCATCTGGCAGAACGTGGGTGGACAGATAGTATATTACTTGAGAAAGGAAAGTGAGTTATGTTTTCAATTTAAGCCGTCAGTTTGTTTGTTTTGTAATTAAGTACAAAGCTACATAATGGGCTCTCTGTGCTCTGCCCATCACAGGTATCAAAACCCAGTTTCTAGCGTTGTAATCCGCAGACATACCGCTATGCCACTGGGGGCTAAGGCGTCGGATAAACATACTTGCCAACTCTTAGATTTACACCGTTTGGTACCGATTTCGGGATTATGCTAAGTTATAGTTATACCACTTACCAATTTTATTGATTTTTAGGACTGAAGGTATTCATACCACTGTGCAAAATATCTGCAATAACGTTTTTTACTTATAATATAAATAACTGTTTTAGATGTTAAATTTACAGGAGCCGAGTGCATAGTTCACTGTTTGTAGTTATTCTATGGCTTAGAATGCAGGAAATTGTATTATTTCATCCTTTCCCCCAAATATATCCGGGAAACAAGCTCCTGGTCGATGCGTCATGTAGAACTTAAAAGTTAGAACGTGTTTTACTTCCAAGTTGTAGTTCTATGTCTATTTGAAAGGTTGGCAAGTATGAGGAAATAGTTCCATGTGAAACTAGACCACCCTCTATTCAGAGGTTATGAAGAATTCAAGCTAATTCCAATATTGCACCGAAATGAAGGTTTATTTTGAGATAATTTAATTAAATATTTCAATCCATTCGTGTTATTGATAATTCAAGAAAATATATTTGATTGTTGATTGGGAGTAAAAAAGAAAGACCATTTCATTTTTCAAAAAACCTGAAGTCAGAGTTTTCAGGTATAGTGATGAATTAGTTCATTATGTTCTTAATCCTTCCACAAATAAGAAACAGTAACACTTTATTTTTTCTTTGAATTACCTACTATAACTAAGGCACATTATTGAGAAATTCTTCAAGATCTTGTTTTTGTCATCTTATGCCTTTTAATGAAGATGGGAATATTGATAGGGAAATAGATTTAGTGTGATATAAAATTACCCATGCTAGAAATTTTCATAAAAGTGACCCGAAAAACAGCGCTAACTCGGTAACCCGTGGCCCGATTTTAACGAAAATTGTTTTATTTTCTCTCTCTCTCTCCGAATCGGAATTTAGGTCGTTTACGACTTGGGAAAGTCAGGTTCTAGTAGACCTCTTCTTCCCTACTGTGCTGTTATTATATTTTTCTATCTTCTTGGGTTTGAGTTGGCTGGTTTGATTTGATTTGTTAAATTCATTTACTACTTTCCTTTTTTGCGCCATGTCCGTTTATGTTTTCAAGTTATATATGTGTGAAGCCTTATATTTGCTTGGTATTTGTGTTCTGTGGATTTAGTGGTAGGGAAAGTAACTGTGGTAGTAGTTGTTCGTGATTAGTGCGATGCAACCCTATTCGTTTTGGGGGTTATTATATTTTTCTCGGAATATGCTAAATATGTTTGTGACTGCCTCTGTTATTTTGTTTGTTAATGCCTATATTTGAACATTGATTGGTTTAGTGTTTTTTATTTGTTCTATTGTTTTTTAAGTTTGGGTGTGGGGTTTTAATGCCTGTGCAAATGCCTGTAGATTGTTTGTTTGTATTGGTATTTTGTTGAGGTTTTGGTGTTGGTAGCAGTGGTATTTTTCTTTGTGTACTGCGTTTGTTTTATTATGTTTCTCTCTTCTCATTTCATTACAAATATGGCTCTATTGTGCCCCGTTTTTGCTGTATCTAATCACAGACAAGCAAACAAACAAACAGTATCAGAATTTTAGTAGTGTATAGACAGATGCACTTCCGAAGTTTGATTATTACGTGAACATGTATAACAATCAAAAATTAAGTTTATTTTTATAGTATAAATTTAGAATTGTAACTATTATTTCATAAAGTTGGTTTAGATAATAATATTATTAATACTAATAATGTAATAGAAAATGTAGTTATAGATTATATCGCAAACTGTTTAACAGCAAAATAACTTAGAAGGTTTATCCTATTCTAGAAATATAACACATTAAGTGTAACTTTAAGCCAATTTTGCAAACAATTTTATTCATTTTTCATTATTTAAAATGGTTAGGTCTTTATTTAAGATATTTTGGACCCAACTAATTTAAGAAAATGTAATTGAAAATATTTTAATTTACAAACAAAGCTTTACTATGGCATCTAATACTCAAATTTAGTACTTGTTAACTATCAGTCTAAGAAAGATGCTTGAAGTTGAATAAAGAACAATTTTTTTTTGGAGTCATTGTAAGTTTATCAGACTTCCTAAGCATTTTAACATGCTGTTACTTCTAGCTCTGTATTGTTTTTTTTTTTAAAATAAGGTTCTTAACTTTGATGCTAAAGTTTGTTAGATAATAAATAATTATTAGTATATCAGCAATACCATTTTTTGAGTATAAATAAGATTCAATAAAAGTTAGATATAGAAAAAATATACTTTTTATGTATTGTTCTTGTTTTAGTGTGCTCTCTAGATGAAATAAACTAGTGATTCTTTAGTTTTTTTTGTTGTATATTATGATACTTGCAACTAATGTTATATATGTCCACTATATGATGACTGACTTGCAGAATTACTGGATATGTATTTTAATATTCTAATCCAGCAAATTAATAAAGTGTGTTATATGCTATGAATCATTTAAATGCTTTGGAATCAAAACGTGTATTATCATTTCAGTTTATTAAGTTATAACCTCAAAGCAGCTGCAGGCAAGACACTTTTTTTTTTTCACTATTTGAAGCTACTATCCTCACTCCTGCCCCTCTCGCAAACAAAGCTATTTTTTATATTAATCTTAGGATCATGAGATGATCATTATCTTGGCAACAACATTTCTTGTTAGTATTCACATTTTTTCACACTAAGCAAGAACTATTCCAATCGAGCTTGGAGGTTAACCCTGTAGCATATTTTTTTTAGTAAAGCACTTCTTAATTTTTCAGGTACTTGTCCATTATACCCCTGAAATTTTAATAACTTTTCCATTATGTCCCCACAATTAATGTTTAAAAAGTAAATAGATAAATATATATATATATATATATATATATGCATTTTACTCATACCGTAAATGTCCATAATAAATTCTCAGAATATATAAATAAGCATTGTATTTGTATAGTAAAAACTTACCATTTGCTGGGTTTTAATGGAACAGTACCATTTTTCAGACTATCTGTCTACCACAAATGTATGCAAATTATGTTTGCTTGGATATTCTTTAGTGCCATTTCTAAACTGTTTTATTACCTTAACTAATGTTAAGAGCATAAAATGCTAGAGAAGACACTGAATTCCCCTTCACACACACACACAAAAATGTAAATTAGTTAACATAACATATTATATTGAGACAACATGGGACTTATTGGTCCATCTTGGCTGTTCCATCCTCAAAACTAAATTAAAATGATTAAAAAAATAAAAAATAAACATTTTAAACCAAGCTTTTTTCATTCTTGTACTTATCAAGCTTTTTCTAAACTCACTTGAATTTACTGCCTCTACAACATCTGAAGGCTACCTATTCC
>NW_013666738.1:272322-285293 GCF_000517525.1 Limulus polyphemus
GCTTGCCAAAATTTATATTTGTGTCCCCTAGTCCTTTTATTCTCATTGTTAAATATAAAAAAAAGATGATACATCAACACTATCAATTCCCTTTTGCAATCTTAAACACCTCAATCAGATCCCCTCTAGCTCTTCTTTTTTCAAGAGAAAACAATTTGAGAGATTTCACCCTCTCATGTGACAACCCCTCCATCCCAGGCACCATTCTAATAACCATTTCCAACAATTCAATATCCTTCCCAAGGTAAGGGGCCCTAGACTGAACACAATGTTCCAAATGTGGCCTAACCGGTGACCTGCACAACGAAAGTATAACCTCTTTGGACTTGTATTCAATATTTCTATAGATATAACCTAAAATCCTATTTGCCCTACTACTAGCAACAGCACACTGCTTGGGTGGCTTTAGAGACTGATCGACTATTGCACCAAGGCTCCTTTCCTTCATAACACTATTAAAATTATTCCAATCCAAATCATACTTATAATTCAAATTATGATAACCCACATGCATTATCTTTTATTTATTATAATTTAAAAACCATCTGCCATTTATTTGCCCAAATCACTAAATGATCTAATTCCTTTTGTAAATCAGTATCCTTTTCCTCACAGCTAGCAACACCCAAGACCTTAGTATAATCTGCAAATTTAAGTAATTTATTGACTATCCCTTCATCTATGTCATTGAGGTAAATCAGAATTATATGGCCCTAGCTGTAAAAATAAATTTATTTATTGTTTCTGTTATTTTTTTCAAGGGAATATTTTTTATATAATCTTAAGTTTAGGACCTCCAGTTTACAAGGTTGGTACCTTATCAAATAAATGAGATAAAACTAATTGATTTTTTTTTATTCTTTCACTTTTGGGTGTTTTAATTTTAAGGGGATAATAAGCAAACATAAAGTGTATCATTTAATACAAAAAAAAGTATTTGAAAAAGGGCTGCTGGCTCGTTAAAGTCGTGAGTACAAGCTTACTGAAGTGAACAGTAAAGAACTTTTACAGTGCCTTTATTCTGCAGCTTTAGAGTCTTATTGAAAGGAATGCATGAAACAGGTAAGTGTTTCAAGACATGAGTCTCAAATAATATACTGCAGTAATAACATTGTTACCTTTGGTGTTTATTGAGAGCTCTAATATAGTGTAAATAAGTATTGAGTCTCCAATTTCAGGAAGGTATAAAAGATAACATTCAGAATTTGCATGATCTTGCATAATGAGAAAAAAATATAGATCAAACTGAGAAAATGATAAATGATGGTTTGGAACATAATTATTATCATCTCATTCAAATCCAGATTGAATCTAACTTCTTATTAGATTACTTTTTATGACTAAGGGTGGTAACTAGGAGTTTTAAAATTAAGCTAAAAGGGTGTTGTGTCCCTTACTTTCTCAACCAGTTAGTATTTTTCTGTAGTGAAATGGCCATCCAACATTTCATGAAAATTGCTCACTTTATCTAGCTCGGTAGCGGACATTCTTTGCAGAATACCTTGCGTTACTCCTTGGTGCTTGTATAGTGGATGGCCTGTTTTAGTTATTGGTATAGGAACCAGTTTTCAATTTCACCACTATTTCTTTCTACTGGACAATAGCAAAACGAGTGTAGCTGGGTTCCACAGTAGCTGTGAGCTGTTTTCATAGAATTGACAGTGGTTGAAAGCACAGCTTGATGTAGATAAAGCATGAGACACAATGAAGCCTGGAGGACTAGGAGGTTTAAAGGTGAAACTCATAGATGTTGTACAGGCAATATACATATAAGTACAAATAAGCCTGTAAAATTGTCACTTGGCCACAGCAATAATTTTATTACTCTATTCATAGAAGAAATTGTGGGATAGAGAATTGTTGTAACTGTGCTGTTATGACTTTAACTTACATTTCAAACCAAGATTCTGAACAATCAGAATTTGGTTGACCTTACATTTCACACTTGATTTTTTCTATTTGAAATCAAGTTCTTTATCTTTCTGGCTTCCATGTTTTCAACTAGCCAATTAGTTTATTTTCATTCTAATTGTGTTGCTAAGTCTTTAAATTTCTGTACTATAATGGAAGGAGAATTTAGTGAAAGTTTCCTCTATAGCTACTTTGGGGACATTCTTAACTACTAAGCCATGTTGAATATATTTGTGGCAAGTCTTCTCTTCTCCTTGGCAGAGCTCATGGATGAATATACATTGTTGGACATTGCATTTGATGTAAGGGAGAAAACCTAGGCCACCAGTGGACTATCTCTAGAGTTCCTGAATCCACCACAATTGGCCACTCATCAGCTAATGATAATGAGCCCTCGATAGAAGGTCCTTCTTGCCCAACTAAAAACACCCTCAGCAGCAGAGAAACTTTTGACATCCAGTTTAACTGCTGCCCAGCTGATGATAGTAAAATGAGGCTACCCTAATACTAGTCAAGCCAGAACCAGTTGAGATGTCAGGTAACCTAAGAAATATTTTCAGATGTCCCGTCAGGGTTGTTTTATTCAGAAACAGCATTGCCACCCTATGTATCTGCATCTCTGATAGGACCACAACGTAATTTGGTTCAAGAAATCCTTTCTGGAGCTAAAGTTTGAAAGGAAATATTTTAAGCACAAGGACAATTTACTGACATCAACCACTTCAGGTGCACTGACTATTGAAGATAACCACAATGACTCACTGCATTAACATGGGGGGGGGGGCATCAACATTGACTGCTGTGCTGCTACCCCGAAAAAAGTTACAGGAAAATTGGAGCTGCTCTTTACACCTAATTAAGATAAAAGAGCATCCCACATATCAGAAAATACCATATCTTAAGTGACACTGTCAGGAGCAAGCAGCCAGATGGTTGAAATCCTGGGTACTTTACAGTTGTGAGGAAGATTATTGAAGCTATCCTTTGCAGCTGAAGGAAGAGGTTTGCCAACTCCAGGATAAGGTGGCACACTTTTCTAAGGCCCTTGTGAAAGCCCAAGAGATTATACACCAAATATCCATTTTTCATCACAAATCAACCCCTGCATTTGAGGGACTCCTTTTGAGGGCTTCAATGAGTAAGAGGCTCTGGGTTTTTTGGAAAATAATAACTGTAAGTAAACATTTCCTTCTAGTATTCATTTATTCATATGATCAGCTTTGTGTGGTGTCTTTTTTTTTTTTATCAATTATTGAGTTTTTGTGCATGTAGTGCATATATATGTATATTTTGAAGGTGCATACATGTGTATATATGTAGGTTCAGTTTATTTATGAAGGACGTTTTTGTTTTGATTGCCTTGTATACCTTAGTTTTATAAAGTTTTTGTTTTGAAATTATACTGTTTTTGTATTTGATTTTCGAAAAAAGGTCTTGTACTTTAATTGTTTGTCGAAGGATTATGTTGATGATTTTGTGTGGAAATTGCTTTTCATTTCATGTTTTCTTTGTTCATTTTGTGTTTATTTGTATGTAATTTAGAAGGGCTTATTTTTAATTGTTTTAGTGTTATGCTCTGTAAGTATGTATGTAATCCTATATGTATCTGTATATTAAAATTTTGATTATGTTAGAAGATTTCGTTTGTTTATGCATTTTTATAATTGTTACTTGTGATATTTGTTTAATTTGTTATTTCCTGTTTTATGTATCTGCATTTGTGTATGTGTGTTGCAGAGGTAGGTAAGAATAAGTTCTAGTGATTTCTCAGTCAATAAGCAAAGCATTTTAATTGATTTTACATTTTTGAGTTGAGGAAGAGCCAAAATATAAAGTGAGGAGTAATAGTGTGGTGCCCCCCAGTGGCACAGTGGACCTCGCATCTTGCAATTCTTGGGCTTGTCAAGGAGTACAGGTTTCCCACAGAGACTAGCTCAATCAGACTCAGGACATTCAAGCTTCAACACTGCTGCAACACTTTTCTCCTGTCCTGTGCTCCAGCATGCAGGAATTAATCAGTGGAGGTTGTGTATAGAGTGCCCAGAAAAACCCATCAGAGTACCCATCAACCTCACGATCCCAAGGATGGATTGAGAAGGTCAACATACCTGTCACCATTTTTACTGCAAGCTCTGGGTCTAGGAGAGTCTTTCCCAGTCCCTATTGCATTCTCTGTTCTATTCCTCACTTTACAAAAACGAGTTGACTGATTCAACTCTCTATCTGGGAAGAAAAACTTTTGACTTTTCTTCAATTCACTCTTCTCTTGAAATAGGTATACTGTATTTATAATTTTGCTTCAAATGTATGAGAGAAGCTTGATGTCAACTTAGAATTTTCTGGGAGTTTTTTGCCTTCTAGGTAACAAACGAATTACAACAATGAACATATAACTCACAACACTGCTCCTTTCCTGGATTGTGAAGTCTCTTGAACAATCCTAATACAGAAAAAAAAAACACAAAATTTTTCATTCAACAAGTTTTATGGTGTTTTTCTCATTTGAGGCCCATGGTATACAGAGGGGATGGTACCTTGTTCCTTGTTATTGACCTTTCTTTTACTAGGGGAGTTCTTCTTGGGTAGATGGTCAGGTGAATCCACTGGTGGCTCCAACCTTGATGATTCTCTGGAAGTAGTGCTGACAGGAACTCAGCTTCTCAGCAGGTTGAATTTCTGCTGAAAAGTTTTTCTCTGCAGTTACCCAGTTGGTTGGTCTCTCACCAGTGCACTCCCAAAGATGATCATGGTGGATGACCTTTGGCTTGGATTACCTATCCTTCTGGATTTTGTAAGCAACATTATTGATTCTTTTCATTACAGCATATGGCCCTTTCCAGTATACCTGTTTAAATTTGGAGTTAATCCTTTCTTGTGGTGGAGATTTATAGCCACACTATGTCACCACAATGGAATCCAGTTTTGTTAGCATTTAAGTATAGCTACTATTCTCTTTATCACAAATTAACTTAAATTATTTTCTGAGAAAAGACTTGTGTGGCATCTTTATTCATGATATCCAGGAGTGCCCTTCTTTGTGACATGCACTAGTATTTGGTTCAACTATGTACCATTCACTAGATGAATTACTGCTACTAACTCCTGATATGAGTATCTCATTTCTTAGTGGTAAAAAGACCATCCCTCTTTCCACTGGATGTTCAACCTCTGGTGTAGTAATTGACATGTAGTGCTCAGGGGTTTCCTTGTCAGACTATGAAGCTAGCCTGACTTCCCATCCATGAAATCAGTTCCTAATATGCACTCTTCTCCATTGTCAATTATCCACATGTTATGAGGTGTAGAGAAACTACCTACAAAAATGGTATCTTCCAATTTCCCTTTTACTGGTACTTTCTGTCCACCTGCTTTTTACATCAATCCCTCTTCCTTGTTCATCTTTGGAGGCAACCTCCCATCTTTCATTTAACAAATAGGGATGAACAGTTGTATTTATGGAACCAGTATCAACCAGAATTCTGCAAGGTTTTACATCACTAAGTCTGTAGACTCGTGAAGAATTTATCTCAAATAATGAATTCTCTTTTCTTTTGTAGTAAATAGAGTATTTCCAGCTGAATTTTGCCTCATAAATCCAACTAATTCCTGGTTTCTTGATGTTTATTGAGCTCTATGTTGTTCCTTTGATCTGGTTAGGTTCTGTCTCCTTAGGTTTATAACAGCTGTTATATATGTCCCCATTGACATATAAGGTGGGAGGGTCTGGGGGGTGGTGGAAAAATAGCGACTACCTGAAGGGGATAATTGAATGCATGATGTTTACAGCCTAGCAAAACAATGTGCGGTGTGGATACAAGGAAAAAAGGGATACAATGTAGAATATCGGACAACAATCTGGGAAACTTTTTGGAATTGTTTCACTTAAGGTGTAATGATATAGTATGGTTGGAAGACAATAAAAAAGCCAACTAAAAGATCACAGCCAATGAACATCACTTAGAATACAAAATGAGATTTTCCAACTAATTGCTGACCTTCTACTGGAATGCATCATGAATGATGTGAGGCTAAGTCGCCATTTCAAAATCATAATTGATGAGACTTCAAACATTAGCAGAACCAAGAAAGTGATATTGTGTTTGACTTTCATTGCCGAAGGAGTGAAAAAAGAGGCGTTCATTGGATTTATGCCACAAAATCAACTGAGGATGAGGCACTATATGAGCTAGTGAAGAAAGTCATCACAAGGACTCAATTTGGAAGTGGAAAACATTGTTGGTGCTTCAAACATGAGTGGCATTCATAAAGGATTAGTGATTCGGATGAAAGTTAGTTCTCCCTTAGCTATTTACGTTCATTGCTATGGTCACTTGTTAAATATAGCACTCTAAGACACAATTACCCAGACTGAGCCTTTGAGAAATGCCCTAGGAACAATCCAGGGTATCTACAACTTTTTAGAAGTGAACCCAAATGGTGGGCATTGTTTGGAGAAACAGAAGTGAATGGTGAGCACCTCACTTTGAGACTCGTATCATTGAGTGTGTCAAGATGGTTGTGTTGAAGGGAGGTGGAAAAGGCTGTTTGGGAGAAGTTAGAGGATTGTGAAAATATTGCTCAGGTTTTCATAGGACAGAGATCCAAAAACGTAATCAGAAAGTAGAGCATTTCTAAATGCATTCTGTAACTCTGATTTCATAATCAGATTGTGCATACTGAAACTGATTTTTTCCAACACAAATAACCTCAGCAAATATCTCTGAGGCAGAACCATTTATGTTATTAAGGCAAAACATGATGCCAACATGCCAATGAAAACACTCTGAGGTTGTCAAAGCAAGGAGAACTTTCAAAATCTATGGAAAACAGCATTGCACCTGAGTAACAAGATCAAGGACACCAGATTTTCATTCACAGATGCCCAAGTACTGCAGTGCATACTTTTCATTGCTGAGTGTCTGGAAACTGATGCAGCAGCCACTTCTGAGAGCCACTAAGGGTGAACACTTACTATGAATCTCTTGATGGAGTAATCGGCGAAATGGAGTGCAGATTCTAGAGCAATGGTCAGAACATTTTGTGTGCTCTAGGAGACACCATCCTGAGCAACACCCCTGCTAAAAAAGATTGCTGAGTTCTATAGCTTGGACCATACTTTATTGGAAGCAGAGCATGGAATATACAAAAATTCCAGAAATGATAATCCAACAATCACTGCAACAAAAGCTGCTGCTGTATTAGAAACTATGTACCATCACAATCTTTCTTTGGCCTTACTAGTTTGCTGGAGTCAATGAAACTTTCAAAGCCTAATTTGATATGGCATATTTGCAGTCTTCTTTATCGTCATTGGTGGCTCACCTCTGTTCTACTCCAACAGGTAATTCTGAAGGATCGACCATCCGCATCTCACAGCTCCCATCTTCAACACCTCGTCCTAATGGTTCACAGAACTGGTTCTGTCCATATTCTCGGGGATTTTCAGATAAGTCTGGACAGCACTGGCATCGTTGGTGACTACTGATTAAGTAGGTAGATCCCATTCATCCAGGATTCTATTCTCAGCTATTTCTAGTGGCAAATAAAACAAGAGACTGGCATCCTATCATCGATTTTTCTCATCTCAATTTCTTCTTACAGCTTCTTTGTTTCATCATGGAATCTTTTCTTCAACTTCACACCAGGTCTTTGGACGACCAAGTTCGATGTTACAAGATTCCTACCTTCACATCCTCATAGCAGAGTCTTCTTGTCAATTTTTACATGTTGTGCATGAGGATTAGGTGTTGCAGTTCCATGCTCTCCTGTTTGGACTTAATTCAGCACCATATGTTTTCTGCTGAGTAGTATGGATTTTGAACAGCATCTCCATTTTTTGGGTCTTTGCACACATCACTATTTCGAAGATTGATTTCTTTTGGCACCACTCGTCATGTTGCTGAATTACATCCACAGATTTTCATTTCCACAGCCAGAAGGGCAGGCTTCATTATCAGGCTAGAAAAATCCATTTTCTCACCAACTCAATACATGTTCCATCTCGGGGTGTTTTTCAACACACATTTGAGTCGAGCTCAACCATCTCCCCTTGGACTTCACACTATGGCATGGATTATCAGGCATTTGCTCATGTCACCTTCTCCTGCTGCATGGATGGTTCTGTTTGTTTTGTGGATTTGGGATTCCCTAGAATCCCTCATGCCATTGGGTTAGGCCCATGACTTGAGAACACTCTGCAGATCTCAAGTGGTGGCTTGACTGGAACAACACTAATATTGGGCTCCAGATACCACCTCCTTGTCTGAAAACCCATCTCTTCATGGATGCTTCTCTTCATAAATGGGGGCTTTTCTTCTGGGGCAGGAACTCCAGGGTATTTGGACTGACTACAAATCTACCATGTATATCAACATTCTCAAACTTTTTGCAGTACATTAGCAATACTGGCATGATCCATTCGGACAACTCCATGGTGGTTTTATATCTTTTTCACATGGGAGGTACTCATTCTCATGATCTTGGTTTTCGGGCTTTGGGACTTTTTTTTGGGGCTCATTCCTATGACATCCATCTTTTGGCCTGTTATGAGCCAGGGGTTATGAATTTGATAGCAGATCAACTTTCTCAATCCCATCAGGTTCTTCCAACAGAATTGATGTTCCATCAGGAGGTTTTTCAGTGGATTTGTTCTCAGTTTGGATCTCCCATGATCGATGCCTTTGCAACCTATTGGAATGCTTGCCTACAGTTCTGGTCTCCAATTCCACATCCACGAGCTCTGGCAATAGATGCTTTCCATCAGGACTAGACAGGATTACATTTGTATGCCTTTCTTCCTGTTCATCTCTTACCCAGAGTTTTGTCTATGATTCTTTCCACCCCATGTTGGGTTCTCTTGACATGCATTTGGCCTGCTCAGATGCAGTTTCCTCTTCTTTAATTGATCCAGGAATGTCCACAACTACTGCTACCTCTTTGCACATCCTTGTTGAGACAACCTTGGTCCAACATACAACACCCGGACGTTAGACTCCAGCTTCATGCATGGAAGTTTGCAGTCCATTGCCCGACATAGGGATTTAACTGCTCAAGTTTCCATTTATTTGACTAAATTCCTTCAACCTACTATGGCAATCTATCAATGGAAATGGACTACATTTCATCAGTGGCGTCTTCAGTGAGCCTTCAACCCTCTTCATCCAACAGTCTTCATAGTTTCACGTTTTTTCATGTGGATTTTTTAGAGGTTTGGGTTTTTCTTCCTTGCATTACATACAGCATCCTTAGCTGCTCCCTTTTGCTATTCTACATATAGGCCAGTTTTTGACTCTCTTGTGCTATATCATTTTAAGATTCTTTCATATTCTTTGACCCAAATGCCCCTTTCAATTGCTTGATTGGGACTTTATAGTTGTTTTACATGTGTTTTCATTTTATACCTTCAATCCTATGGCCTTCTGTTCATTGTATCACCTTTCTTTTAAGGCCTATTTTTATAGTTGTTAGCTTCCAGATGATGCTGTTTTGATTTATTTGCCATCCCTGTTCAGCAGACTCTCTATCAATCCACCTATGTTTTCCTCTATCCAGACAGATCCTTTCTACTGAACACTCTCACTTTTTGAGGAGGGAATAAGTCCTTTTTTCATATTCATTTACCAGGCATTTTTCATCTTTACAATCAATCAGACCCAGATTGTTTGTTGTGTCCAGTCAGAGCACTTCAGTGTTCTGTGGCTTGTATGGGACTATTCAGGGGCCCTAGGAACAGACTTTATATTCATTGGGATCCAGCAGTGTCCCAGGATTTATCATCATTACCCAGGGGGCATCGGAGGTTGATTCCTATACCCTATTTGGGGTTATCTGTTAAAGATCGAAATATGATCCATGTCACTTCTAACCAGATTTGGCATCTATCAGTGTCATTGGCTTCTTGTCTGAACTGTATGTGGACTTCTCTAAACACTTTTTTATATCATTACCTTCATGATCTGGCAATTTCCTCTTCCGTGGGATTTTGTGTGTCACTTTCTTACCTGATTAACAGTTTTTCTTTTACTTCTAGAATCCCTCATTATTTCCTTTAGATCCCACTCAGTGGCGAGTGTTGTTCAGTCAGGTGTACTTGTATTTTTTCAATTCTGCACTAGTAACCTTATATCAGTTCATGGTTGCAATGTGCTCTGTCAAGATGAGGTGTTCCATAAGACCATCTAGAAACAATTCTGGATGGTAGAATTATCTCACAATACAAATACAATGGACCACTACTCATGGACTATTATGAGTAAAGCTAAAGGGGATTTTGCCAGTCCTTGCTGATCTTCAAGTTGACTCGATCAGGCTTGGTTTGCTTTTAAAACTTAGGGAACGTGGTTCACCTGTTGCACTGTTTCTGAAGACCTCTTCCTCAGGACTCCCCACCACACAGGCCCCCCCTAATTCTACTAGTGGAGCTAGAGAGATCTTACCACATCCAGTTCTCAGTCGCTGGGGTGGTGGACAGAGGATTTTCCTTTGGAATGTTGAGTTTTCTCCACTCTTGGAGGAGAGGATGAAATTGAGGACCCTCCTACCCGGGTCCCTGGAAGTTTTTTCCAGATGTTGGTAGGAGTAGGACCAACCTATGCGGGAGCCTACTCATTAAACCAGTCCAGATTTGATGCTTAGCTGTTTGGTGAGGTGTGCTTGGACCCTCTTATGAATACTGTCATGTTTTAGGTTGTTCATATGGGTGGTCCAATATCTCCTCGTAAATCCGACCGTGACATGGTCCCATCTTAAACTCTTGGTGGAACAGTGTTCCTCATCCTCTCCATAATTCCATGGATAAGTGGAATTCTCTTTGCCCACTTGGTTGGGGATGAAGATGACTGTTCATAAATCCAGACGAGATTAATTTTGGACCTTGGGTGGAGTATGGCATATATAATCCTGTCAATCCAAGCCTGGGATGTTGCCTTCTGGACTTTTTCAGGTTGATCAGAAGGATTGTCCACTTTGGTGTTGCTTTCTTTCGTTTGTAAATCTAGTAGTTTGAAATGCATCATTCCATGGCTGCTGGTGGGGATTCTATCACAAAGATTTGTTTATATTTGTGGTCCTACTGCCCTGGCCACCCATTTGGTATTTGGGTACCATGACCCCTTAAATTCAGCCCTGAGTTGTTGGAACCTCAGCTTCATGGTTGGAGCTGGCCCATCATACTTACTTGTGTAATATTCCACCTTTTCACTTTTCTGTAGTTCTGGGTGATGAGCATACCTGTTCTTGATGTAATGCGGTTTCTCCCACTTGCGTACCACTTATCATGGTACACCTTTGTTCTATGCAGATGCTTTCTGTATGACCTATTGTCTCACCAGCCCCTCCACTTTCTCAATGTGGGTTTCTAGCCATAAGTGTCAGTGGAGGTAAGTATGTTTTGGAAGTTATCATTTTCCTAATCTGAAAACATATTTCCAAACATACTTACGCTGACACTATCCCTCCTATCCTCCTCACTAAGAGCCAGTGTTTGTGACCAGGATGGGTATGTCTCAAAAAAGTGATTATATTGTCTGCATACAGTGCTTATATACAGTACCTATATAGAGGGCGTGTGAGGGCTGGTGTAAAATTTTGCAAGTTAGAATTTGACGAGGGCAGTCGAGTGGGGTATAAAAGACTGGAGCAAGGTAACACAATGTTTAGATGGCAAAGATGGAGATTGAAAAATAGTTATAAGTGTCAGTAGAGGTAAATATGTTTGGAAATACATTTTCTGATTAGGAAAATGATAACTTTTCAGATATGTTATTCTGTCACTGATGTTATTTTTTACTTCATTTATGTATTTCTTTACTTCATCAATTGTATCATTACAGCCTTTTTTTACTTTGTTGATGTCTTTCTGTACTTCTTCAAACTTATAATTTTTCTCTGTAAATCTCCAGTGATTTCATCAGTCTTTTCTTGAATCAGATATATATACATTTTAATTTTTCCTTAAATAGTGTGTCTCTTTCTTTTAACTCATCTTTTAATGTCTCTACAAACTTGAACAGTTACATTACAAATAACAAGATAGCGTGTAAAACAAATCAACTTACTTGTACAAAGTAATTCAATAAGTGAGATAGCAAACACAGATCCAAATACTTCATGAAAACACACTGACTGATTCAACTCTCTATGTTGACAGAAAAAGTATATCTTCAAATAATTCTCCAATCATCACAACTATCTTGTATTTATAATGTAGCTTTGAATGTGTGAGAAAATCTTGACATCAGTTAAAAATTTATTTAGGCATTCTACTTTCTCTAGCAAAAAAAAAAATTACAATGTTAAAAATGTAGTTTACAACAGTACATATAATCCTGATGCACTTATTGATCACTATTAACTGGTGTATTTCTGCTGTAGTTATCTTGTACATATACATATATATAATACTGTCTGTTGTTTGTCCATGTAACTACTTTACAAGATGTGGATGGATCTTCACCAAAATTTGTATGGAGGTTCGTTAGGTCCATTCGGAGGTATATACAAATTTGCAGTTTTGCAGTTTTTATGGTCACTTTTTACCACTACTTTGCCCACTGTAGATGGACATTCACCAAATTTTGTATGGACGTTCATTGGTTCCATGGGGAGACACATAAAAATTTTTAGTTTTGCATTTTGTGTTTTGCAGTTTTATGGGTGTTCTTGCATTTTTACCACTACTTTGACTACTTCTGTTGGATCTTCACCAAATTTGGCACGAAGGTTTGTGGGGTCCGTGCAGAGATACTTACAAACTTGCAGTTTCACATTTCAAGTTTTGCAGTTTTTATAGGCATTTTTGACAATTACATATAAGGGAAGCAACTTTTCATGCCCTAAGATAACCTTTCATTAATCATTTATTTACATAACTTTCATCTTGGGGAAGAGTACTCCAGCTAGCATACACACACACACACACACACATATATATATATATATATATATATATATATATATAATAAGAGAGACTGTATCATCTGTCTGTCACTCTTACTTAACTAAACTTAAAAAATTAAAACAAAGAAATAAAACTATTACGACTACTACTCTTTATCTACTTA
>NW_013666738.1:285314-296636 GCF_000517525.1 Limulus polyphemus
TTACTTATACGGTTAGGTAAGGTACGTAACGTACCACGACTACGACATACACACACACACACACACAAATATATATATATATATATATATATATATATATATAATTAAAGGAGAAGGGACCTGTTAGTCCATCTTGGCTGTCACATCCTTTATACTAAAATTTAAAACAAGAATAAAACATTCAAAGCCAGCTTTTATCATTCAAATATTTATCAAGCTTTCCCTTAACTTACCTGCATCCTCCACATCCAGTGGAAACCCATTTCAGAGGGCAACTATCCTGTTAGACAAATAAAGGTGATTTCTTTTCTGCAAACATTTATATTTATGTACCCTAGTCTTACCATTCTCACTATTAAATATGAAAAAAGATGATGCATCAACACTATCAATTCCATTAACAGTCTTAAACACCTCAATCAGATCCCCTGTAAATCTTCTTTTTCAAGAGAATACAATCTTAACCTATCCTTGTATGATAACCTTTCCATCCTAGTAGTCTTCCTCTGAACCCCCTTTCCAACAATTCAATATCATTTCAAATGTAAGGAACCTAAGATTAAACATGGTATTCAAAATATGTCCTAATCAATGACGTATAAAATGACATTATAATATTTTAAGATTTGTATTCAGTATTTCCATAGATACAATCTAAAATCCTATTTAACCTACCACAAGTAACAGCACATTGCTTAAATGATATAAAAAACTGATGAACCAGAACACCAAGATCTTCTTCCATAACACTGTTTGTATTACATCCTTTAAAATTATACTCATAATTAAAATAATGATATCCCACATGCATTACCTTGTATTTATTATAATTAAAAACTGTCTTCCATTTATTTGACCAACTCATAAAAAAATCTGTGTTCTTTTGTAAAGAATCAGCATCTTCCTCACAGCCAGCAACATCCAAGACATTAATATCATCAGGAAATTTAATTAATTTATTTACTATTCCATCATCTATTTCATTGATGTAAACTAAAAAGAGCAAAGGTCCTACACTGAGGCTTGAGGTACCCCACATGTGACAGGAATCCAACTTTACTAAACTCCATTTATAACAACCCTCTGCTTTCTTCCATCCTTGGGCATCTGCAGCCACCCCTCCCC
Organism: Limulus polyphemus; assembly: GCF_000517525.1. Classification (NCBI taxonomy): domain Eukaryota; kingdom Metazoa; phylum Arthropoda; class Merostomata; order Xiphosura; family Limulidae; genus Limulus; species Limulus polyphemus. Next base: position 286,440 of record NW_013666738.1, read on the forward strand.
AGAAAATGAGAAACACAATTCTTTCTTTATTCATTCGGCATATGTATATGAATTTAGAAGTTTTTTATTCACTTCACAATTTCATATTACTTATTACACTTAATTTTCAATTCTAATAAAAGTTGCCAGGATTGGCAGCTTTACTTAAAATCTTTAGATACTTACCCTGTAACTAAATATTGAAAAAATGTTGCTACCACAGAGGCTTCTTGGATATTAGACACGGCAATTCTCGTTAAGGTCATCAAAGATACTTATGTGGTCTTGCTGACATCCCCTGAGCCCTGACACAATGTGATTGTGGTCAACCTGTTGCCACCTGTCAGTAGAACCAGCAGCAAGTTATAAAAGAGACCCAGTCTTGCAGACATCCCATGAGACAGCATGGTCAGAGTCTACCAAAATTTATTATTATGGAGTGTATATAGCTGCAAGTCTGCAGTATGGCTTAAACTAACCTAACAAATATTAAACCCATCAAATTTGACTCTGGGAACTTGCCTATTCTCTTGACTTTAATGGCAAAACTTTGATGGGGGGTCCATCATCCCTTAATTTTGACTTTGCTTTCCTCCCATGGAGAAATTTCTGCAGATGCCCATGCTTCCATCCAACCAGTTTTTTATCCAATGAGCCACACTATCCACTACACTTCTTATGGAGACAGCTTTCTTTAACAAGTCTTTTATGTGGCACCTTGCCAGATGTCTTCCTGAAAATGCAGGTACACCAAATTGACAACTTTACCATCTACATAAGCAGTGGCCTCTCAATGAATGTCAAAAGATTTGTAAAGCAAGATTTTCCCTTAATTAAACCATGTTGACTATCCAATAAAATTCTAAACTTTTTTTAAGTGACTTTGTAAAGCATCATTTATCAGACTTTCAATTAAAATAAACCAGTCATCCCATAATCATCAGATATTAGCCTTCCTTTATCAACCCTCAAGGGTCCTACCCCCATCCATATACAGCAAAATATCAAATCTAACTGAGCAATGATGACTTGCACCAAGATGTTACTCAATCTCCACATTATCAACTGTTTGTATATTAGAAGTTAATAAATCTAAAATGGTGAAAAAAAAACAACACCCTGAACAATCTAAAAACTTATCTCCCTTATCTTGTAACTAATATTTCCCAATCTGTAGCCTAAAATTAACGTTTATCATAATTGTAACCTTATTAACAGCTGAAATCTTTATCTTACTGTAAAGTTTCTCATTAATTTTATCAATTTTGTCTGGTGGTCTGCAACAGGTTTTAACTTAAAGCCTTCTCCACTTATAACCACTAACATATTCAATCTCATTGCTATTAGTTTTGATACCTTCAAGTTGAACAGGTCATAACTTATATCTTACAACTAAAACTACTTATCCCCCTCTTTTTAATAGTCTTTCCCTTTTAAATAACCTATAACCCTGTATTTCAAAGAAATACCTTTAATTGTAAATGTCTACACTTAGCCAGTTTTCATTATTCTGATTATATCAAAATTCTCTGTTTTGATCAGTGCTCTAAGGTAATCCATTTTATTTCTTATACTTCTGGCATTATAATAATAACATTTCAGTTTACCATTAAAACTACCTTTTTACTTTCTTTCTACATTATACTTTTCATTAGCCCCTGTGTTCTCTACAAAGACTGCACCATTGCTAGCACCTTCTACTATATTAAATCCTCTAGCCCTGCTGCTGGATAGCATAAGCTGATTCTTTTCTCTCTGTTTATCCTACAGACTATCCTATCCATGTGCTGTAATAAAGAATCTCCTATAACAATAACCTCATGTTTTTTCTTTCCCATCCTTATCTGCCCCCCACCCCTTTTTTATCCTTCCCACTTCTGGTTCCCCATCTGCACAAGCTAAAGGCTGAAATCTGTTACTTAATAGAACCTGCTCATCAGAATTAAATCCAATAATACTAGTTCTGTTAATACTGTTTTTAACTTTATGATAGTCATTATTAGCCACTATATCCTTCACATGCAAAAGCTTAAGTTCATCCTTAAATCCTGTTACCATTTTCCACAATTTACTCTTTTTTTGATTGATCTATAGTTACTGATGTATATCTGCTGTATTGATCATGCATATTCAGATTTATATGTATTTACCTGTTAAAGATTTACCTCTGGCACTACCTGGCATGCAGCAGGCCTTATTAGCAATTTTCGATCTGATAAATATGAGGAATTATGTAGCTACTCAAAAGATCTCTATAAATGGATGGAAGAAAATGGATATCCAACAGGTACAAATAAAACATTTAAATATTAGCTTGATTTGATGTATTTAAATTTGGCTTTAAAGACTGTGTTTAAAAGTGATTTTATGTGAGTTAAGATGCAATGAACCATGTAGAATATTTAAAATAAATGATTAATGTAGTATATGATATCAAAAACTGAAAAATGTTGAAACCTTTATATTTATTAGTTGGGTATGCCATAATGCATAAATAGTTAATAGTTCTTACTCAGTGTACATCTCTTACTTAAACACTTCAAGTGTTATTTTTATTAACAGTGTTGCTTAATTATTTTGTGTTGTAAGTTTTGAACTATTTTAACAACTGAAATACTAAGATATAGATTTTCAATTTACGAGTAGTAATATTACTTTTGCTGCTTTTTTATTATGTCTCTGCAGAAAGACATACTATTTTTCTATTGTTTCTCCTTCTCATTTTATTCTTGCTATTCTTCCAAACACTTTTCAATCAACCAAATTAATTAAATTGACTTGAAACTTGGTAGGGTTATACACCCTATACACCTTCTTAATTTTTTGATTTAGGACTTTTTAAGGATTTTATGGGGTCAAAAGTCAAACAACCCAAAAATGTATATTTGGGGCTACTTTGTGTTCATACTTGCAACAATCAAGATGACATTTACCATAAGTAAAAAGTTTCATGCACCCAACACATTGACATACAAAAAAGGTTGGATTTGCCCACTTTGAGTCTTCTTAGAGTGCTTAGAGCTTACAAAAAAGCATAATTTTGGTCAATTACTTGGCCATATTTTAACCAATTTACATGGGATTTGGTACAAAGATATATTTTACAGGTTCTACACAACAAACAAGAATGACGGACATGCCCATTTTTGCTAATTATAGAGAAGTCAAGATGCCACAAAAAACATAATTTTAGGGTTTTTTGACAATTAGTCTGCCATATTTTGGCCAAGGTGAATGGGATTTGGTACAAAGATACTTTTTATAGGTACCATACATATACATACAAAAATGTAGGGTATTCCCATTTATTTTTATTTTAGGGGGTCAAAAGGTTAAATAAACCCATAATATTAGGGGTTTTGGTCAATTACTTAGCCATATTTTGACCAGTTTCATGTGATTTAGTACAAAGATACTCCTTGCAAGTTCCAAACAGAAATATAGATAGTTTAGGATTTTTCCCCTTGCTGAGGTTTTCAGCAAGGAAAGCACAATTTGGGGTTTGGGAGAATTATTTATGTGTATGTCAACCAACATACCTGGGATGTGGTACAAAGATACCTTCTTGTGGGTCCTAAGCAGTAATATAGACAGTTTTAAATTTCTCTGATGTTAAAATTGGCAACACGAAATGAACGTTTGTTTGCATCCTAGCTCCTCCAAGTCTATTGGGCCAATCTCAACCAAACTTTGTATGTAAACACTATGAACTATGGAGAATGTCTTAAGGTGGTCAAAATTTAACTGTTTGTAAAGTCTATTGGTTGATTACTCCCAGCCTCTTGAGTCCATTTCAAACAGTCTTTGCAGGTTGATGCTTCAGACAATGTTGATTATTCTAAAGGGATTCCAAGATCAAAGTATAAAAGTTGCTGAATATTTCTCAAACAACCATACTTTTCTCATGGTCCATGATATGTAGGGTGTTCAACGGTGGGATCACCACAAAATATATTTGTTGGTAGATGGAAAGCAAACTGAAATGTTGTTTATGAAGAAGCTTTGTTATAATTTTAAAATTTTGTAGTAGATAAAGTTTTGTTCAAGTTATTACTTTCAAATATATGATTGCTGTTAAACTTACATTGTTTTAATTAAATTTATACATTCCCCATCAGTTAACGGGTATTTCAGCTTGTTATTAATAAGTATTGGTCATCTGAAAGAACTGAAAATCTTGTATATTCTAATTAAGTATATGTAGTGTTATAATTTTTTACTTTAAATTTTGCTAATTAAATACTTTTTTTAAAGATAGTTGATCATTTCTTTTTCTAATTTACAATATGAAGGATTCAAAAAGTGTGGAAGTCTTATATTAGCATCATGTTCAGAACGACTGATATACTTAAAGCGGATTGCTGACAGTTGTAGGTAAGTTATATTTGTATGGTTACATAATGAATAACAAGTAAGAATTATCTGATGTAGTGAGAACCAAGAACAGTGGTTTCAAACTCTCAAGTGGTCAGATGTTTTAGTCAATGAAGTTACATGTTTCAAGTGCCACACTTTGCAGTTTTTCACTTCATTAGTAAAGAAGAATAGGATTTGGCAAGAATTCTTAACTCAAGAACCCTGCATTTACCCAGTGAGTTGAAAGACATAGTTTTCAGCAATTGAGTCATGATAGTTTAATTGATTAAAGCATCTGTCAGGTAAGCAGATTTACATATTTATTTTCTTTCTATTCTCAGTTTTCACGTCTAACAGAATTCACAATAGTCTTTATCTTTTCTGTATACTTGTAGAAAATAAAGGTAGAATTTAAATTTGCTGTCATAAATAATATTTCTTCTCAATTAGATATTTGATTTAATAAATTATGATAGAATACACCTTTTCCATTGGCAAATAGAGAAAAAGAGTAGTTGATGTTAAGGGTAATAATAAATTTAGAGGTAGACATCTAAAAAGTACGAGTCCTCAAACTAATAAATTTATCGCAGTGTTGAAAGTTGTTATTTACTGGTATTTGCTGAACTAAAGAAAAGTGAAAAGTATGTATATGATTGTTTAGACATTCTCACACATTTGTTAAGAATGTAATAAATGCTGCAATCAGAAATTCCTATTATTGTGGTATTCTCAGGTGCTTTGATAACTGAGGAGTTAAGAATAGTACCACAGTAACTTAAGAAATGTAAGGAAATGTACCATAGAGTTAACTATGAATTATCTGACTCTGACTAAATTAAAAAAAAAGAGAGACCAAAACACAATGCACAAGCAAAGTGAAAAGCAAATCTTTATTTATGAACACCATAAATCAAAGTTATGGAGTGTACTTTGATGATTGATAGTACTTATACTGGCTCTAGAAATTGTTCCAGATTAAGGTTTGTACAGACTGTAACTTTACTTGTTTCAGACTAAAAGAACATTGAAGTATATACAAGATTCTGTAATCTTATCTCCCTTGGATGTACATGAGCTACCCATATCACTGATGTCATTCTGATAGAAAGGTAAAGGGAGGATATGTCTTCAAGGTATCACCTGACCTGCCAGGTTGTACTATACAGCAACCTTTCCAAGGAAAGGGCATGCAACATCAGAGTGTAATGAACCACAGCAATAGGTGGCTAGAGTCAAAGGAAGTTAGCCACATTCCTTGGCCAATGTTCTGTTATTAAAACTACACACATAGCTAGAAACGTGTATTTGTGAAAAAAACATTTTTTTAAATTCTTGGTGAACAGGAAACATTCACCTTACTAAACTAAATTTGCTTTGCATCCCATATCATCAAAATATGTCTTAATGTGCTTAAAACATAATGAAATAACTATGTCTAGTTGTGGATCCATGAAGTGAACACTTGTGGTGACTGAGGCATAAAATCAACTTGTGCTAACTTGTATGTGCTAAAATGACCTAGTTATTATTTATTTTCGTCAGAGAAAACTCCCTACAATAAAGAGAACTAAAAAAAAACCAGTAATGAATATTGCTAATTTTATATAATATTCTCACTTATAATGATTAGAATGCACTGATTGATAAATTTGGTGCCCTAACTGTTAGTATTATTTTTAAGCTGTAATCCCTATATCATGAAGTTTAGTCAAATTAGGAGATATAGATTAGTCCTAAATCCATGTACTTGGCTAACAATGAAGAATAATCCTCATAATAAAATGATTAGGTTTTTATATTTCTTTCTCATAACTAAAATTTTCATAATATGTTTTTTAATTTAAAATATATATAAAAAGTAGTAATAAAACTTTGCAAGATATGATAATTTTGAAATTACATTTGAACAGTCCTTGTCACTTCCATGACACTTGTGAAGAGTAGGTTGAAGATTGCATTTAAAGGCAACATTTATCTGTTTATTCATTTTTACACTATTACTTGTATGAAGGTTAAGGCAAGAAATTGCAGAAAGGGGCCATTTTTATTGGTGAATATATTTTTTTAGGTTATTGACTTAAATGTGAGATGATTTTAGTTTTTCTGATTAATAAAAAAGTTTGTAACTTTTTTTGAAAGGTATGTAAATTGGGTTGAAATATTAAATATATTTTCATTTAAATTTGTAAATACTGATATGAACTTAATATAAAAAATTTCATTTTATGTGTAAATTACAGATTTAGAGGGATAAAAAGTGAGGAGCTGAGTGTCAGTGATGTTGCTAGACATAGTCCTTGGGTGAATACAGAAGGATTAAAGGTATCTGTTCTTTTTCAAACTTGTTTCAAAGAAGTATTGTTAAAAGTATTCGGAATAAATGGCTACTTAAAGTATTATGGGATACCTTATAAATGTTTTTTCTCCATTTTGTATGCTTTTTCAGCTGATTGTTCTGATAAAGCACAATGGCAAAATATGTTATTAAATTTACATAAACATTTGTAATGCAATAAGTATACAGCTTTATGTATGTGCTTTTAATTTAATAAGAATAAGTAACTTTGACTATAATTAACAATTACGTAAAAGGATTAATATATATGTATCTATTTTAAAGAAAGTAGTATATGAATCATTTTAACATTTCATAATAAAACATTTGAGTGTGGCAGTCATATAAACTATAAAAAGTTTGATTTATAATTCAGATGCTGCATTTTTTTGTTAGTATAGATGTTATGCTTGTCCTCTTGTAAAATATACCTATAGGAAGCTCTTATCTGTTGCAGTGCCTGATGGAATTGTGTGTAGTGTTGTTGTTTTTTTGTACTCTCAGAATTTGAAAAAAAAATTTTCTTCTTTTTGCCAATTGTCAAAATAAAAATACTTTTAGTTATATTTCATAACAGTATAAATATATACTATGTTGTTGTTGGGCTTAGGATTCTTCCTCAGTAGATGACTGTGACATATTATCGATAAATTCAGTGACAAATTAACAGCACGCACTTCACTTGTTTTCAAAATAATATATATATTCAGTACAAGTTAACATATGTACAATAAATTATAGGTATATCATAGACACTATATATATATATATATATATATATAGTTCTCTTCTTCTCAAAAGTCCACTTAGGCCTATTTAATTATTTTAGAATTTCAGTTGACAAGTCGAACTATCTGCTCTATATTACTGTTGTACTAGTATTCTGTGTATGATTCACTTACAATTTTGGCATGAGTTATTGTAATCGTTTTTTCTTCTGAAGATCCTCTGTTTCTTTTGTCAAAGTGCACCCAGGCTGATTCAATTACTGTAGAACCACACTTTGTCAGAATAAATATTTTTTTTATTTCCATTTCTACTGTAAGTCTTACTCTAACGTATTAAACGTTAGGCCTATAACTTGTATGGTAGTAACTAGTTTCACGCCAAACCTTTCCTTTTGCAACTTTACTCTCTTTTGCTATTATCTGTCTGCTGCTTCCCGCTCATCTCATGCTATCTATATTTTTATCATCTAATCATCTGTCTACCTTCTATATTCTCTACATCAGTATATTGCACGTGACGTTCAATATATATACAAAATATCTGTCCTCAAAGTTTATACATTATCTAAATAAATCTTCCAAAGAATGATAAAAGTAATGTTAATATCCTTATGTTTACTATGCCAACCAATTTTGTGGCACTTTATAGATTTTTCTTTTTAAACATATTACAATATCATGAACAATGATAGTGGTTCACAATAGAGATTGCAAGGAATTGCACAAAATCCTAACAGAATGTTCGGGCAAGAAGCACCTTAAACAGGAAAATAGGGATTTTTAGGTTGAGTAAATAATGTCTATAGTATTTTTAGCCTTGTTTCTTTACTTTTTTTTATGATCACTACTTGCAGGTTTTTAAATTCCCAATTTTTTATTTTCTGTAAAGAAAGAGCTTTCAAAAAATGATATGACTGTAAATATCAAGAAATATTTGTATCTACAGGGAGCTATTCTAGTTCCTGATGATGCTGTTGGAAGTCCTGTGGATATTTGTAACTCCTTAATTAAACTTGCTAAAGACAAAGGTAGGAAGCATTTTGACATGTCATTTTATAATGTAATTAAAACCATTAAAAGGTAGTAGTAGAGTTTGCACCTTTTAATAATGGATATTCTGTTTTATCAGTCGGTAAACACATTTTATCTATAGGACTGAATGGTATAACTTCCCTATTGTTTGTTTTTTCAGACTTGTATTTTCAACACACCTGAAGTCCATCTTTCTTTTTTTCATTTAGGAGGTATATACTGAGGCTTAAACACAATATTCATATCAACTAATTTCAAATATAGGATTGGCAGAATATATACTGCAGAGTCAATATGAATTTTTACTTGACTGAGCTGGGGATAGGGATTGGGCAAAAGTCTAAAAGTAAATCAAAAACAGTTTATTTATTGAACAAGACAAACAGGTATAATTAACATATACACAAGATGCAAGATATTTGCAATTCTTTCTAAGTGAGAAGAGATCTGTGCTAGTTAACTTCAGGATGAAAATCTGAATAAGGCTGAAAGAATTAACCACTATTATACTTATCAATTCTATAAGGTTAACTAACTTTCCTGGAGGAATTTCCTCCCATGTCAGTGGTCATCCTGTTAGTGAAATTATTGTTACGTATCTGCTTGTTTGTTAATTCCTGGTAGAAATTCTTTTCGAGGAACTTCAGTGATACAAGTCCCTTCTTGATTAAACTAGTTTATTCTTTTTCGATACAAACTTTTAGTGCACAGTAATTCCACAGTCAGTATGTTTCTTGTCACTTTAAACATAACAACTTTTATAATACACGATATAAATCACAGCAATTCACAATCTTGGTAACTTTGCTCTCAATGAGTACAAAACACACACACTTTATATTCCCCCTACTGGCTTTCTCTGCCAGGCTTATATACTAAAGAAGAGGGCATCTTGAACAAACTCGTGCTTCTCGAAAATTCCCCCAGCAGCGTCACGTGACTTCCGCTGTCATAACACTGCCCCTTCCTTAGTATTGTTCATCCTGAACAATAGCCACTTACATTAAATCAATAGATAATTAAAAATAGTTTAATTAAATGTACAGAATTTACAAACACAAAATTAAAATACAACAGTTTCTTAATTTTACAGGACGTTTCTTCTTTTGTACTTCTCCCCGTTTTATTGGATTCTGCTTTACATGAGATTCATCTGCTCCATCAGGAAATGTCCCATTATCGGTAGCATTCACATTAGTGGTAGTAACTTCATTAACAGCTTCACTGTTTTCCTTCTCAAAATCAGGTTGAGTTTCTTCTTCAACAGTGGCTTTTTCAGGTGACACGTCTTCGGCAGCGTTATTTGTTCCATTGTTCACTTTGTTCCAACTGAGATGTCCTGGACCATGATAACATTGAAGCCTGTTGGCATGCACCACATTTGGCTTACCTCACCAACCATATTTTATTTGGAAAATCATGTCTGAGAGATGATCAACTATGTCATATGGGCCTTCCCATGGAGAAGACAACTTAGGAGACTTCCCTTTGGTCTTCTTGTGATAATATAACCACACCTTGTCTCCTGGTACAAATCTGACTTCAGTAGATTTCTTATCATAACATAGCTTCATGGAATCAGCAGACGTTTTTGCAGGGTCTTCGGCTCAGTTTGCCAGCATTTTCATGAGATTTTCCTTCTCTGTATTCAATATCTTAATTATACTGGTCTATCTTTCCAATCCAATGTGCCAGTTGCCTCTCTGGGTTCGTTAATGATCTTAACCAGTATAATGCAGCATGGTCTGTCCTGATGGTAAACCT
>NW_013666738.1:296874-298142 GCF_000517525.1 Limulus polyphemus
GTAAACCTGGCACCAAAGAGGTAAGGATGGAAATATGTCAGACTCTTTACTATAGCAATGAGTTCCCTCAGTGTTACACAGTAGTTCCTCTCTGGTCTACTCAGAACCCTACTGAAGTAGGCCACCACACGTTCGTTTTCACCCACTTTCTGAGACAACACTCCTTCAATTCCGACATTACAAGCATCACAATCCAGTATGTACGGCAGTGAGTGATCTGGAAGCTTTAAAAGTGGAGTGGAGGCCAATTTTTCTTTCAATGTCTTGAAAGAATGCTGGCAAGAAATTGTCCATTCAAACTTCTGGCCTTCTTTAGTCAAATCATGTAGTGGAGCAACTATAGTTGCAAAGTCTTTCACAAACTTCCGGTAATAGGTACAGAGTCCCAAGAAAGTTCTTAACTCTCCCACGTTGTCTAGTGTTGGCCAATCACACACTGCTTTCACCTTGTCAGGATCAGTTCACACCTCATGCTCACTTACACTGTGACCCAAGTGAAGCACCTCTTTCTGGAACAAGTGGCATTTATTGGGATGGAGTTTGAGGTTTGCTGCTTTCAAACACTTGAATAATTCCTCTACCTGGGATACTTTCTCAACAGATGTTAATGCAAACACAATGACATCATCCAGGTACACTAGGGCTATCCTCCATTGTAGGACTTCCAGTACTCTTTCCATCACCCTCTCAAATGTTGCTGGAGCATTCCTAAGCTCGAATGGTATCACACAGTATTGCCAGAGACCTTGGCCATAACTAAATGCAGTGTTAGGTTTATTTCCTTCAGACATTTTCATTTGATGGAAACTCAACTTTAAGTGCAGAGTTGAAAACCACCTGGCTCCACTTAGGACATCAAGAGTATAATCAATTCTTGGCAGTGGGTATGAGTCTTTTTCGGTAATACTGTTAAGAGCTCTGAAGTCCACACAGCAACGTTGGGTCCCATCCTTCTTCTGGACTAACACGACGGGAGCTCTGAAGTCCACACAGCAACGTTGGGCCACATCCTTCTTCTTAACTAACATGACTGGAGCTGACCAAGGACTAGCTGACTTCTCGACTATCCCTTCCTTAATTAAGCTATCCATGACCTTCTCCATCTCTTGTCACTTTGCAAGAGCTATTCACCTTGGAGGGATCTTTAGTGGACAGTGATTGCCTGTGTTTATTCTGTGCTCCACAAGGTCTGTGCAGCCGAGGTCATGATCTCCTTTCGAAAAGACATCTGCATAATTTGCCAAATCTTCTCTATCCTGAAGAGTCTG
>NW_013666738.1:298810-305446 GCF_000517525.1 Limulus polyphemus
CTGGAATTTAGCCTTTGTTGTTTCCAATCGTCATTTTATCGAAGTTAACTATACACTTCCTCGGTAGTAAGTAGTCCAACTCTAATATGTATTCATCTTCAGTGTCAGCCAAGTATACTTTGTGTCTGTTCTTTATGCCCATGAGCTCAATAGTTACCCACACTGGTCCCCACAACCTTGCATAATGTCCTGTCACACCACAGGGCTTCTGGTATTCCTTTATGATCTAGCACCTTGAAATTCACAATGGTTTGCTGAAATGCAGAATCAATGACAAAGTTGCACTTTTGGCCATCAAGCTTTCCTGTCACATAGACAGTATGTGTGCTTGCCATTTTACACTTAGCTGTTGGGACTTTCATGATGAGGTTGGTGGGTGTCCCTCAATACCAGCCACTACTGGTTTCCCTGAGGCTGACTTATTGGTAGTGTTCTTCTTACACTGGCTCTTCATATGTCCTTGCTCTCCACAGTTCCAACAACCTTTCTGGGTAGCAGCCTTTCCCGCCATGGCATCTTCCCTTTGTTGAAGTTGCCGGCATTGAGCTGTCCAGGTTTGTTACAGTGCCAGTAAAGTCCCTCAAACTTCTCTGGAAGCTGCCCTTTTCTGGCCTTGAATCCTGATGACTGTACCAACCTTGGTACCTCTGTGCTGGACTTAACATAGGATTCGAATTCAAGAGCTCTGGCCATTGCATCCTTCATAGTAGAGTGGTGTGCTTGCTTTATTTGTATCTTCAGTTGTGGCATCTACAAACTGATCCCTCAGTAACAGCTTGAGGACATCGGGTGGTGCAGTTGGGTAGGCCTTGTGTGCCATACTTTCCAAATCATTTGCCAGTTCTTGCAGGTCCTCCCCTTTAGCATAGACTCTAGTCCTAAACCTAGCCTTCGGACTGATTTTGAGTTCCATACCTGATTTCTAGAGCAGATATCAGTGCTCTATAGTTGTGCCTGTCGTCTGCTGACAACTGTACAAGTATTTCCAGTGGTTGTCCCTTCAAGCTCGTTGCCAGGTACACTGCTTTCTGCTCCTCTGTCCACCCATTCATTTCTGCCAGGAGCTCAAATTGTGCTCTATATGCTTCCCATGGTGCCTTCTCATCGAATTCCTGTGGGTTCCTTCTTACTAAATCACCCCTATTGCTGACACTCATGTCTGAAATGTAACTTCTGACAGAACTGAAGATGTCTGCATTAGGGTTTAACTGCGGGGACTGGAAGGGGATTCTTGTTGTCTGGGGCTGATTAGGTATCTTCCTTGTGTAAAAAACAGTAAATCATCCTTTAATGTATTTAATTCACTTTGAAATTTACTAATATTTTCCATTTGTACTTCATGCTGATATTGTACTCTCTCTCTTTGTTCTTCTTGCCACTGTTGTTGACTTTCCTGTAACTGTTGGAGGCTTTCTTCCTGTTTCCTTTCTTGTTCCAGTTGCAACTGGTGCTGGTTTTTTGCCACTGCTGTAGTCTCTCTTCTTGTTTATTTTCTTTCTTCTCCAACCACTGCTGTAGTTTTGCTTCGTGTTTATTTTCTTTCACCTCCAACAACTGCTGTAGCCTCTCTTCTTGTTTCTTTTCTTTCTCCTCCAACAACTGCTGTAGTCTCTCTTCTTGTTTCCTTTCTTTCTCCTCCAACCACTGCTGTAGTCGCATTTCTTGTTTCTTTTCTTTCTCCTCCAACCACTGCTGTAGTCTCTCTTCTTGTTTCTTTTCTTTCTCCTCCAACCACTGCTGTAGTCTCGCTTCTTGTTTATTTTCTTTCTCCTCCAACCACTGCTGTGGCCTCTCTTCTTGTTTGTTTTCTTTCTCCTCCAACCACTGCTTTAGTCTCTCTTCTTGTTTGTTTTCTTTCTCCACCAACCACTGCTGCAGTCTCTCTTCTTGTTTCCTTTCTTTCTCCTCCAATCACTGCTGTAGACTCTCTTCTTGTTTCCTTTCTTTCTCCTCCAACCACTTGTGTAGCCTCTCTTCTTGTTTGTTTTCTTTCTCCTCCAACCACTGCTGTAGTATCTCTTCTTGTTTATTTTCTTGTTCTTCTTGGTTTGTTTTCTTTCTCCTCCAACCACTGCTGTAGTCTCTCTTCTTGTTTATTTTCTTGTTCTTCTTGTTTGTTTTCTTTCTCCTCCAACCACTGCTGTAGTCTCTCTTCTTGTTTATTTTCTTGTTCTTTTCTTTTTCCTCCAACAACAATGATTCCTTTATTATCACTGCAAATAAACTTTTCTAGTAAATTTCTGCAGGTATGCACAGTGTTATTTACAAAAGCAGTTATATAACGTAAGACCATCATCGAAGGAAGAGAAAAGTAAATTTTAATATGTGAAAGTAACTCTGGCAGGGGTTCGTTTGCACCCCCCCCCCTTTTGCTACGGGCTGGCATATAACAGCATAACAGTTACATAAGACACACAAGTAAAATAATATCCTTTAACAAAAATCATTAAATATTTTCAATACAGTATGTCATGATATAAATGACTGTTTGGTTTAAATATTAGGGATTAATTTATATTTGTGAGTGAATATTGTTATTATTTTTAAGTTTTTGTTAGAATAAGAGTTAAAAGCAGACGATTGTAGAAGATTTTGTTAATAACTAATTAACTAAATAGGACATATTTCATCCCATTGTCACCAAAATCCATCTTCATGTGTGACTTCTGTTTGGTCCCCTGCCTTACCTCAGCCCCCCCCCCTCTCGTGTAGCATCTTTTATTGCCTTTACTATGCAACCTTCCTTCTTGTCTATGTACCAGAGGCATTGGTCTTACTTCAGACTTTGGTCTATTTGCCATAGCTTCTGATAGTTCCATCTTTCTGTTCCTTACCTGTCCAAGTTCTTCACCTGGTTCTTTGTCAGGGTTTGTTTGTTTCAACTGTTGCTCATTATAGGGCTGACCTGTCGAACACCTACCATTTTCCTGTTTTCCAGAAAGCCTTCTCTTCCCCTGTTATTTCTCTCCTTTTTCATTCATTTCATCTGGTCCATCTGTCATGTTCCTTTGTTCTGCCAGATTGAGATCTCAATGTTGTTTTTCATGCCCTGTCCACTTCTCCCTTTGAACCCATTGCAATGTATTCCTTGTACCATCTTTCCCTTAAGACCTATTTCCTCCCCTTCTTGCATGCAGTCATCATCATTCTGATATTTATGAGTCCTCTCACCCAAAGCTATCTTGATCCTGGCTTTCCCTCTAAACATTGCTAAAAACTTTTTGCTAAGAGTGCACCAGTCTTTTATACCTGTTCATTTGTAGTTTGGACTTGCCAATTCTTGAAAGTGAGGATTGTGCTAGAGCAGTAGAGGGAGGTAGCTGCACTTGTATAGATGGCACAGTATGACTGGTGAAGGGTAGTCACATGATCAGCACATTTTCTGAAATGGCATGAAAATGAAGAAGTATAAAAGACTTATCGAAGAGTTTTTTAGCAATGCTTAGAGGGCAAACCAGGATTAAGATAGCTTTGGGTGACGGGAGGTAAGTGCCTATCGGAAATACATTTTTAGTGTAAGAAAATGTTAACTTCACTAGCAATCTCTTGAGTTCCTTTTGCTGTGTGGAATCCAGATTGCTTACATACCTTTACCAAGCAACCTCATATATTTCAGCAATTATCTCAGCATTTGTTCTCTAATTTGGTGCAAATGAACCAACTCTAGCTGGACATCTACTCTAGCTACTTTTATGTCACTTACCAAGCCGATGATCATTCTAGTTCAGTATCCAAATGTCCATAATTACAGATAAGCACTGATATTGTGCAGTCACTTAAATGGATAACTGTTCAAGCAAGACTTCAAGTATTTCTGAACTTTTATAGAACCAGTATTACTAGAGAGCACAATAGCATAATTGTTGCCATGAATAGTAGTCTATGTGATCACCTAACTCTCATTATTAACTAATTTCTTTTAATCACTAGATACTAATTACTAACTAATTTATACCATATTTATTGGCTACTAGACTGCAGCCATTTCCAGAGAATCCTGAGAAGTATTCTGTTTGTGATGATAGTGGCCAGGATTCAATAATAGGTCCTTTTGGTAGAAAGACTGGTGTGTTATTCACTCATCTGTAGTTTCCCCATTAAGATGTGAAATCAATTAATTATTTAAATGCTTTCAAGAGGGAAACCCAATTTTTGTTTAATTTCATGCTAAGTTGGCTGAGTGTGTTATCATTTAGTAGATGTAGAAAACTTTTATCTTTTGTTATGCATGGTTCATATCCCACTATTTTCAACTTATTATATTTGATTGTGTGGTCTCTTCTTTGGATTTTTGCATATATTTTGGTTTTACAGAGTCTTGTATGACTGTTATGTTTCTGAATTCTAACTTTTGTTAGTCATTTTGTTTCTCGAATATATTGTAAATTATGAGCTTGCTCTCTTGTGAGTCTTTAGACGGTTTGTGTGCTGACCATATTGTGTTGTGGCTTCTAACTTTATGCTAGTTAAATATCCTCTGTATGTTTTGAAAGAGACTTTAACACAGGGGAATATGCTGTGTGGCTGTTATTTTCTACCTCCTTATATTTTGTGTTTATCTTTTTTATTTTCGTCTTTATTAAATTCATGGTATCCAATGTCAACGAGAGTTATGATGATGATTTTTCTTTTTGTCAGCAGAAAAAATAAATTAAATAATTAATAAATATAACTTCATTGATCATATAAACTACTGAACATGACAACATGTGATGTGCAAGCACCACAACCTTACCTTAAATACATTAGCATAAGGAATTCGCCAGCATCACCATTCATTGGGAAGTTGAGAAATGTCAAAGCTGGAATGACTAATTTAAGAATAAGATCACCACATTATATAACTGATTATGCTAAAACTTTATTCTATATGTGAGCCAAATATGTGTAAGTACACAAAGTTTTGATGAATAAGAATTGTTCACCTTTCTAAACTAAAAGGAAAAAACATCCGATATATTTCACACACTACAATATTTTTGGTATTTATGATTGAACTTAATGTAACTTTTTCTGTTTGTCTATTCAGGTGCTTATGCTGTAGAACGCTGCAATGTAGAAAAGATTGAAACTAGTGGTGGCAGAGTGAAGAGTGTGTACACCAACTTAGGAAAAATCGACTGTGAATATGTGGTATTGTGTGGAGGTTTGGTATGTGCCCTTATGTTCTACTAAGACCCTCTCAGAATTACAAGTAGAAGTTATAAAATTTTCAGATTTTTCTATTTTGTATTCTTTTTATTTAATTTTTGGAATGCACATACTCAGTGTTTATAAAGGCCTTCAATTGATAATCAGCACATCTTTGAGGGGAAAAAAAATAAGTGTAAAATTCGAATTATTTTCTAAAATTTAAGTTATCTGATGCTTTGAATATGTACTGCAATTGATGAAATATAAGTTGGATGTATACAGTACTAAAAATATTAAGATTTTTGACCTTAGTGATTCACACCAGCATCTGAAATTTATGCCATTTAGTTGGCCCTGACCAACTAGAAGTCCCGTGAACCAACTGGAATATCACAAAAAATAACAGGGTCAATTAGAATTTTAAGCATTTTTTTATTTTACCTTGTCATCAAACATGCATTTCTATACTTTTTTTTCCAAAAACCATAGTTGTGTTTTTGTCTTGTGAAAGTATCTTCTTTACTTCAATCTCCGAAATGGATATCTAGCTTTCTTGGGATATCTGGCCTATTTTTAAATGTTACGGGAAGTCCTTATAATATTTGAAATTTAAAGGAAACTCCTGGAATGTGTGAATGGAGGGATCAGTCCAAATAAAGTGTGATGAACATTAAAATCTCAGTGGAGAAATACCATACCTTCTGGTTTTCAATTAAAAAAGTTCTATTTTAATGTTAAACATGTATGCACATAAATATTTGCAGTTTTGTCTTTCTTTAGAAATTCACATTTGCAATTGGTAAATAGAATGAACATACATATATTTATACGTATGTGTGTGTATATATTGTTGCATCAGCGAGTCACATGACTACTGTGACGCCACGTTTCTAGAACTATCCTGTACCTTGGCGAATGCTCTAGTATTTACTAAATATAGGGTAGTCTGGTATATAAAAGAGGGTGACAACATGACAGAAGAAGGTGATGTGTGTATAGACAGTGAGTAATTGAACTGCAGTCAGAGAGCACGAGAGACGTTCTTTGAGAGTTATAGCGTTTGTTTTAGCGCGATTGTTGAAAATAAGTGTTATCGTAAAGTTGTATTTGGAAAGAATAAACCAATTTTATTAAGTAAGGACTTGTGTCGCTAAAGTATCGTCGAAACGAAGTTACGGAAAGTTAATTAACAAACGGAGACGTAACAAATTGGTGTCAGAAATGGGATGAAAAAAAATGGAAACGAGAGGCGGAAAATCAAATTACAGTTTAGCAGACTTGATGGCTGCAATACAAGAGCAGCAAAAGAAACAAGAAGAGAGACAACAACAGCTGCAAGAAAACCTGCAACAGTGGCAGCTCGAACAACAAAATAAACAAGAAAAGAAACAAGAAGAGAGACAACAACAGCTGCAAGAAAACCTGCAACAGTGGCAGCTCGAACAACAAAATAAACAAGAAAAGAAACAAGAAGAGAGACAACAACAGCTGCAAGAAAACCTG
>NW_013666738.1:306176-312064 GCF_000517525.1 Limulus polyphemus
ATGAGAGACATGCAATTTCAGGGCCATTTCACGAGTGTGTTACCTTGGGTTAGACTCAACAAGCGTTTTCGGAGCATCAATATCAGTTACATGTTAGCCCCTGCAATCACAGTTTTTAAGGCTAAAGTCACCTGAACGAAATTTGCTGAACCATCGTTGACACTTACGAACATTTAAAACATTTCCGTAAACTTCTTTGATGTTCTTTGTGGCTGCATAGGCATTATTTCCCACCTTGTATTCAAAGAGCATTACATATCGAATGTGTGTCTCGTCATGTACCATCACTATAAGGGATTAGAGTATATTAAACTTTACACATTATATAGGCTACACTAACGTGATGTTTAGGCAGTTTGTTTAACTATTATACGTGATGTACGTTTTTTTTGGGGGGGGGGGTTAATGAAAATGGACCAAAACGTGACATTAATTTCTTGATGACCTAATACATACATACATACATGTTCATAGAATTGACCAATTAGAATTTTTGTGAATTTTGGACACTGATTCACATATCCGTTTTGCAATATGATATAATTCGAAATTTGAAAATGTTTCTCTTCTATTTTTAAACGTTTTATTTTTTAAGCTTTCTATTATTAAAAGATCTTATAAGACTACTTTTATACATTTCAGAAAATAGAGAGTTTTTCCACATAAACTGGAAATTCATTAGGCTTTAATAATAGCAGTTGTAATTCATAGATCTTATTAATTTTATTTCCTCATGTCACATATGTTGGAAAGTAAAAAAGATAAATTATTCTAAAGATAGTGGAGATAGGATTCTTTTTCTGTGTAACATAATTTGTCATTTATTTGTTTTCAATCTTATGTATATAGCTCCAACATACCTATAGTTTTATATCAATTATAATTGAGTGTACTGTCATATTTATTATGTCTCTTGATTGGATCAGTGAGATAATATAGCAATTCGTTTACTTGTGAAACTGTTTCAGTTGCAACAAAGCTTGTTATTTTTATTCATGTCAATAGTGGACAAGAGAGTTAGGAACCCAAATCCAACCCCCAGTTAATGTTCCACTCCATTCAGCAGAACATTTCTATTTGATTACTAAACCAATAGAAGGAGTTGACACCATGCATCCAGGTATTACAATTTGTTATATTTAATGTTTAGATGTAAACAGTCTTGGCTAGCTAAACACATTTTCAATGAATGGAGAGAGTCGACCTTATTTACTGAAAAGGCAAGCAAAATTGTATTATACTAAGAGATTATATTGAAATGATTTATTACAGCTTATTCACCTTTCATATGTTATATATTTTGATGTTTAGTTTAAAATGGACATACTGGCTGAGTTAGGTCATTTATAGCCAGTCATTAAAGTATTTCATGGAACTTAGTTATCTCACAATCACTTATGACATCCAAATAACTACTGTATCATAACTCTTGATTGATGACTTTGGTTAATTATTTGAAATGATTAGTTCTAGTAATGGAACTGGGACCTTAATTATAGTATAGAATTTTATTCATGATATTAGGAAAACATTGAGATTTGCAAAATTTCTAAGACAAATTAAAACCAAAAAAACCCTATAACCTAAGCACTTTTGAAAGGTGGATCTTTGTGCATCAGGGGTAAATTGGGAAGTATAGACTTTTATTTAGATGTCTAGCTATTATCAGGCTTATGATTGTTTTTGTGTTACTTGTACAAAGTCATTATTTGTACGGTGTTATGGTACATAAGATTATATATATATATATATATATATATATATCACCTATCATTCACTTACAGCTAATACCTTAACATAAATGTTTTGTGGTGATAAAACTTTTAAAAAAATTATTTTATATCTGAATTTTTAGTTCCTTTGTTTTACCAATTTTGTCCTGATTTGTAAGTTATGAAGCTAAAGTGGCATTCTACAGAGATAAGTACAGTGTGAAATTATGGAGACATCTCTGTAGTGTTGAAAGGTTTTTGGAGTTTATACAAACTATAAGAGTTGTTTTGCAAATAGGAAAGGAGTTACTTTTAACCAGGATACCAGTTCTTTTGAGTTTGCACATTTTCAACATGGTTTGCATACCAGAGCATTTTTTCATGTTCTTTTTCGTTCTAATTATTATTTCCCTTGTGTTAATCACTGAATTCCATTGGATACCACCAGTAGGCAATCATAGCGCAGGAAATGATGATGCTGTGAAGTGAGTAAGTTCTTTGATAATGCAAAGGAATTTATAAAAAAAAGATATTGTAAAACTTGGAAAATAAAACATGAAAAATTTACACTATGTGGTCATGATATTCTTCAAAGCTTGAATTTAATTCTGATAATATAAAGGGTAATTAGTAATTAAGTTGTTGCACTTTAACACTGATTCACAGGCTCTAGAAATTGCTATTGATTCTCTTGAGAATTGCCTTTCTACCCCTTCAGTTATGGCATCCAAACCATAAAGTTATGACTGCTGATGCCAACAATTTTTTCAGGTACACTTACAACCTTGTTGGATACTTTAGATGTATTTACCACCTGTTTTACACCCTTTCTTTGATCCATAGTTCTTTGGTACAATGAAGGCTTTGAGAGTTGCTGACGTTTAGATGACTCTTTCTTTTTGGAGGTTCTATATCTTCATCTGGCACTGCAGTGTTATGCTTTTGGCAATATTCTGTAACTCCTTTCTACATTAAGTAATTAATCATGAACAAACTGCACTCTGTGCATATGTTGATAAAGACCACTTGCTGCTTCCACAGAACACTTTTCTTCTTGTTCAGCAAGTTACTTGAAATGCAGCATGATGGTGCTGTATTGCATTTTTACACAAACACACTTTTGCACTTTATGCCAAACATGTTTTTCTGTGCTTCGCAATCTCTTGATTATTTAGATCCAAAACTTTTTGCACAGAAAGAAGCATTTAGTGATTCATTGGCTCAGCAAAAACAGAATACAATTTCTCAATTATGTTGAAAAACCCATCAGCAGTATGTGTTACTTTACAGCGTTTTCCAATCACAAGTTTGAATGTGTTCTATGCAATGTACGTAAATTGCTGATGGATGTCTTTTTTTTTGTCTGCTTGTGAACTCCATCATAAAACTGTGCAACTATCTGCAGATTTTGCAATCCATGTATTTCCAAACCTTTCTTTGTAGCACTAGAAATGTTGTTCGTATTTCATGAAGATGAACAGTTGATGAAACACAAAACCTTTCTTTGATTTCTAGATTTTCTGTGATTTAATGTAAATGAAAGGTGCTATGTTCTATAAAGTCTGACCTTATCTGCAATTATGATGAAGAAACCAGTCTTATTCACTGCCACTACAATTTCTTTGCAAATCAAATCAGCCCAAATCTACATCACTTTTTTGTGAAATTCAGGGTTTGTGTAGTTAAAATAACCTTTCTGCATTTTTTTGAAAGATTCATCATACTTTGAAAAGAAATCACAAAATTGAAGGACATTCCCTTTCTATCTAAATTATTTTCCTCCACTGTTCCTTCGAAAAGGTAAACCAAGTTTGTAAAATAACTTGATTATACCACAGACCTTTGTAAGATAATCCTTGTTTCTCTCAACAGTAGGCCCTCCAGTGGCACAGCGGGATGTCTGAAGACTTACAATGCTATAAACCAGGTTTCGTTGCCTATGGTGGGCAGAGCACAGATAGCCCATTGTGTAGCTTTGTGCTTAATTTCAAACAAACAAACAAAACTCAGCAATAGTTTTGTGACTTGCTGAAAGCTTTCTAACTACTGAACCAGTATCTTCATGATGCCGATAGCATTGTTACTTTCTATACGTCCTTAGACAATTTTTCAGACAGCTTTTTCCAATCTCTCACACTGTTTTTAATAAAGAATCATCCAAGTAACTTGTCTGTGTATGGAAATGATGCCATTGAAAGCAGAAAACTTTATCTTATTGAACTGAATATTCAATTCAAGGATTTTAATCTAACAGAAACGGTATGACTGTGTTTCCCAAACTTTTTTTTTTTAAAGCAAACAAATATATCCGAGTTGGTGTGTTGCATTTTCTTCCAAGAACAGTAGGCTGGTGATGTAATCTATTTCAGTCATATCAGTGGTCATGTGAGAGGGTGTTTTCACTGCATTCAAAGATAGATCATCCTCTTGCTGTGCTGACTCTAAAATGCTATCAAAATTTGATGCTTTTGATAAAGGGGCTTGGCCTGGAGGTGTTGTAAAACCCTATTGTTGGCAGTCCAGTGCTGCTGCTGGTTATTTAATTGTCTCTTTCATAAGAAAAAAACTTGAAAATGTTCATGTTGTCCTAGCTTCAAATTTTCATAATAACACAGAAATTTTCTTTGCAGTATTACAATGTGGAAAAAATGCTGAAATTAACTGCTTTAAACTATTGAATGATTGGTACTGTTATTGTAATTTTATCTCAGTCTCACTAAGTTATTACATCTTGCTGGTGCCAACTACAAATATTGTGGTATCTGTGGGGAAATGGAAGCTGTAGCCAAATGTGTAGAAAATGTTTATGGAAGATTTATACAAGTTTGCCTAGATTCTTTGTGTGTAAACTACTAAAAATGTTTGAGAGGGCAATAACCCACCCCAACCCTTTCCCATCTCAGCCCAGGAAAATGTTGGAGCTACAGGATATTAGATTAGCAGGTCTGTTTAGGCGGGGCATCTTCTATTTCATCAAGGCTGGTTAGCTGGACATTAAAACCTGACAAACTAATAGGGAGCCAGAAACAGTTAAAAGGTTGCTGTTTCTCCTAATTATTCACACTTTATTATAATTAGATTTTTGCTCAAACTGATTTTTTTTATACAGATTGTGATCATTGTTATTAAAGAATTTAGGGTTTTGTATTTTTTCAAAAGACTGAAGTTCTAGTAAAAAATTCCAATATATTTTCAGATTATAAATGAATTTAAAGTTTTTTTATGTGTGTTTATTAGAACTTGGTCTGAAATGACATACTGATCTGCTGCTCTGTTGATTAATAAAATCCCTGTAAAATAAAATTTTAAATACTTATCATGTTGTGATATGTATCTCATTGTTTTATTGTGTTATAGTTATGAGAGATCAAAATATTGGCTCATATGTGCGAGAATGGGGAGGTGGATTCTTGGCTGGAATATTTGAAAAAGAAGCCCAACCTGTTTTCCATAATGGACCACCTAAGGATTCTGAATTCCATATGTTTCCTGATAATTGGGGCCGTTATTGTTAGTCTGTTGTTCAGTATAAGTTTAAATCAATAAATTTTTTATACATAATATACAAAACTTAAAATTAGTAGCCATCATATTATGGTTTATTTTTTAGTTTTACCTAAGTACCATGTTTTGTGTTTTTTATAGACAATTTGCAAGTGTTAGTTATTGCTCTCAAGCACTGTGTTCATTTTTACTTTGTGCTAAGTGTTTAAAGAATTATCTCCTGTGAAAAAAAGGATTTGTTTACATATGAATAAGCAGTTAAAGATGTGGCTCATTATTTTCTCAAAGCAATTTTACAAAACAACAAAAAATGATTAGAAGTTAGTCATATGGAAGAAGTAAGCTCCTGTTTCACAAACCTGAAGTACAATTTGAGTTTCAAGAATTATTATCATAAAAGTAGAGAAAATGAAGATAGTGTGTTAAAAGAATTTAAATCAATTTCTTCTAGTTATTATTTTTATTGTTGTTAAGATAAGTTTAATGATCAAAATACCTAATCATATTTAAGAGTAAATTATATTTTTTCCAGTTTATCAGTTTTGCTGCTTTTATTGTTATTAAGTGTAATAATATTTTTAGTTGAATAGAGTTATTTAAACATTTGTTTTACAACAAGTAAAAGCTTAGAATGGGCTATTCTTTCATTGGGTGTGTATCTGTGAGCCAGAC
>NW_013666738.1:312174-329076 GCF_000517525.1 Limulus polyphemus
CAAGCCTTTATAGTAGTGAGGTATCGAAAATCGAACTGGAAAATTTAAGTGTTTTACACTCACAAAAAAGAAATCTATCATCTATAGGTATTTGAAGAACTTGTAGCATTCCACCATAGTTTAATTCTTCGTATTGTTAGCCAACACTGGGCAGCTGTAGTACATAATTGAACAGAGTTGTTTAAACATTTGTTTTACAACAAGTAAAAGCTTAGAATGGGCTATTCTTTCATTGGGTGTGTGTCTGTGAGCCAGACGAGTTTCAGAGAATTCCACTCCTCATCAGTGGAATTGCTATGGATACAGGGATATAAACATGTTCATGTCACAATAAAAAATGTCAGTAATCCTCTACTATCTAGAAGTAATAAGACAGCTAAAAATATCGAACTGGTATATTTAAGTGTTTTACACTCACAAAAAAGAAACCTATCACTCTATAGGTATTAGAAGAAATTGTAGAATTCCACCACAGTTTAATTCTTCGTATTGTTAGCCAACATTGGGCAGCTGTAGTACATAATTGAATAGAGTTGTTTAAACATTTGTTGGTGGTAGTGTTACACATCATCACTATATGCCTGTTATGCACCGATTTCCTTTCTTGAAAAAGGCTGAGATTCGTCAAATGTTTAATGGCCCTGAAAGTTTTACTCCTGATGGGTTACATTTTCTAGGAGAGTCTCCTGAGGTATGGTAACTTTTCCTATTATATTCAAGTATGTGCTTTACATACACATATTCTTTTTCTATTTTGAACAGTTTTTGACTGATATTTTGAAACTAGTGCTAGTAAACTATTGATGAAAGTACATTGTGTCTTAAAAAGTACTTGTTAATTTCACTGTTTTTCTTGTACTTTTTCATAGTTGAGCAATTGCCTGTTTTTGATTTCTAGTTGTAATGCATCAATTAAATATATATGTCTTGAAATATAAATGTAAGTGAAATTATTTTTATTGAAAAAATAACAGCTTTATATCTTTGTATTTATTAAAGAACAACATATTTATCAGACAGTGTTGTAGTATCAGTAATAGCTTGAATAGAAGTGGTTAAAATCCACTAGTAACTTAGAATTATTAAGAACTTCACAAAATTTTGTGAAGTCATAAAATGGAATATATCATGAATGAGAAAAGAATCTTCAGTTACAGTATTCTTTCAGATATGTAAAAAAGAATATTAAAAGAGCCATCCATCTATCTTCTTGAACATGTTTACCATCTGTTTTTTAAGGAATAATTCTTAGGTTCTTTATTTAAGTATGTCCTACAGTTTTTGTGAAATCTCATATAATTGATATTTTGTGTAATCCTATGGATACAGGGATATAAACGTGTTCATGTCACAGTAAAAAATGTCAGTAATCCTCTGTGATGTTTGCTATATCTTATTTATAACCAATAGGAAAAGAAGATATTAATTTAGTGATTTACATATAATGCTAACTCATTTTTCACATCAGCTTTAGAATTATTCAGTGTATACATTCAAAGTTAGTGCTGAGCTCTGCTCAACTAGCTGAAGGAATTATGATTCTTCCCTCAGACTTCTAGCTTAGTTAGAAAGCCAGTTAAATTATAATAGTTATAGGAAATTGTAAGTTTTATGCATGTAATTATTTTGTTCTAAATTAAATGTTTGAAATAAATAAAAATTCATTAAAGTACAAACAATAGTCCTATCAAAATTAAGGTTAACTTTTAAGACCCACATACAGTAACAATTTTCCTTTTTTGTATATATATTTTTTTATTTATTGTTATAAAAGTAACTACAATGTAAAAATTAAAAACTTGTTAGGTTAAATAAGAATAAATATACGAAAAAAATTAAATACAAATATTTCTCCACAAGGTATGCAGACAAGAAGCTCATGCATTATGTAATTCAATACTTTAACCAAAGATATGCATTTGCTTGGTGATTTCTAGTTTAAGTTGGTTCAGTAGTTAGACAACATTCAAAGAGAAATAAAACAACAAGCTCAACATTCACTTTAGAAATGACAGGAGAACGGGTATGAATAATGTTGATGCCAAATTTTATATTGCAAGCATGATATTCTACACTAAATTGTTAGGAATTAATCACACTATTATTCACATTTCAAAATGTGACGTAACTTAAAGAATAAAAATGTAAATTTACCTTATTTTATTGTTGAGTGGCTCTTAGCATGACTGAAATGCTCAACAATTACTTTTTGCAGTGGGTGGTATAAGTAGCTGAGTGCTTTGGTTCTGAGTGAAACCAAGAGTGCAACAGAATTAACCTTTTTAAAGTCCATGAAATAATTTAGGTTCGTAGATTAACTTAAACTTTTCCTGTCACTGGGGGCAGGTATTTTTCTTGTGTCAGATAAAATATAAAGTTTCCCTGAAAAAACTTGACATTCATATAAGAGGTTCTAGAAGTTATGCAGATGAAATTTGAAAACTGAAAGGTGAAAAAAATATTTTTTATCTTAACATCAAAAGCACCTCATACTAAGACTAGTCTGAGTCAGATATTGACTCAAAAAATTCACACACAGATTTTTAGTAAAAATACTTAATTAAGCAATTTAATTTTTTGTTTACAAAAGAGTTGTAATGATTACTAAAAAGCTTCCCAAATTTTGTGAAGATATACTTACTAGATTAAAAGCTATGGTATGTATAGTTTCATAGTTTTGTGGTGGTTGCAAGATTTGTCAAACTTTAGAGAGGGTTAATCTAATTCAGAAAAAGGTAGTCACTTGATCTCTGGTCTCTTACTCCTGTATTATGTAATTATTATTCCACAGAAAATAGTACATTGAAATATTTACCATCAAAATAGGTTTCTAATGTTCTAAATATTTCCTATAATACCTTTGAACATGTTTTTACACTTGAAGTACAAATCTCAAGTGGTTGAAGTTCTAATATATGAAAGCAGCTTACTGACTGATTACCTTACAAAATATTTATATGGATGTTTTGGTTAAATAGTATTAATACTTTGGTAATACTTAAGGAGCTGAACCTTTCAGTGCACAGACTGCCTCTGTATCTTATTTATGTTGCATTTACACATTTCTTTGAAGACTGAGGGGATGGCATTTCATCACAAAACATTTGATAGATTTGATAGATGCTCACTTTGGTAAACTTATTGTAGGCTGTGTTTTTAATTTAGATGTTTGTACTGTTGTTTGCCCAAGGGTAGGTTTGATGCTACATGATGAGCTCATGGCTTAATTATCAGAAATTTTCTTTAAAGTTTTAGAACAACATGGACGATACATAATGTCTGAAGTAGTGAGATAGTATTTGATTGAGTTTGTAATACTGTTGGCCAGTTTGTCAGCTAGTTCAATTTTGTGAATATTGAGTTTGTGTTTTAACAAAGAAATAAATGTTTGAAAAGTAACATAGATACAAGAAAATTAGCATTTAAGTGACTGTTTCATTTTTATACTAACTGTTGTAAAAATTTAAAAAGGTGAAATATTTTCAGAGTGTTTATCAGGTGACAACCTTTCTTAAAACCTAGTTACAGACTAACTTTGTGAATATATTTTAGTTGAAGGTGTAAGGTGATGAGATTATTCACAAAGGAAAGTGTCCAATACTGTTCATTTGCTGTAGGCCTTTCTGTTTGACAACTTTTTTTTATGTTACTGATATTTTCAGTACCATTGTTTTTTCATCTATATATGTTGAAATAGAATAGATTTACTAGTATTTAACAGGACAGCATACCTTATGATGTGTGAAATCTTCACTGCTTACACCTTTCTAATAAAATAGTATTGGCTTGTGGTGTGTTGAGAAAATTACTTGCAAAATTGTTTTAAATTCAGTTACAGAAAATACGTAAACAACAATATGAATTTGAAACATTTGTACAATATACTACAATAACATAATCTAAATTGTAATGTGTCTTACAGTCAAGTGAGCTAGAAAAGCTAAGTTGCATATGCTATCTTTATTTGTATCATAACAATATAGAAATAGTTTTTATATTTAAGTAAACACTGTATTAGTAGTTTCGGTTAGGTGTCTTTATATTAGTAAAAATGTTAGATTTAAACTCCATATTTGTCAGTTATATAAATTTTCAATACAATGATTTGTTCATTAACTTATAGGTAGAAAATCTGTTCATTGGTGCTGGGATGAATTCCAGTGGTATAGTAACAGCAGGTGGAAATGGTCGAATTTTAGCTGAACTTATGAATGGAGAGAAGCCATTTGTTAATCTTACAAAACTAGATATCAAACGATGTTTAGGCCACCAAGGAAATAACAAGTTCCTGTATGACAGAACAGTTGAATTAGTTGGTATGGTATATTAAAACAACCATTTTGAAATACAAACATTTTTATAATTTTTCTACATAGTTTCTTACAGATTTTATAAATCAAATATAAATTTAATATATTAAAAAGTGTGAAAAATATTACTTATGTAACTTGAAATTACAAACACAAGACTATTATTAATCCTTGAAAAATGCACAGGTGGTGTTTACTGCATTCATTGTAATACACATGGGACCAACTATATTACAGAGAAATCACTCATGCTTTGTCTAAAAGCATAAAAGAACACAAACATGTTATTAAAAATGGATGATAGAGTGCCTCTGCCTTAGCTGTACATATGTTTTAGAACATAATCACCCTTCTGATTAGAAGAATTTTCGAATTATTGTAATGAATAAAAACAACTTTGAACATACTTTTCATGAACCATATTGTATTTTTGAAGATAACTTCTGCATGAAAAGCAACATTAGCACAGACACACTTATCAAATATCAAGTGCTCACACCACAGAACAAGCATTGTTTTTTGTTAAAATGTTAGTAGCCATTGAAGAAGATATCAATGATGTTTGAAACATCAAGCTTCAGTTTATAACGTTTGTTTGTAGACTTCAATTTTATTATTTAGTTGTATAAATAGTATTTCTCAAACCATTTTTTAATCAGGTGTGTCCAATAATTCTATATTTTAGCCTTACTCAGATTTATCCAAAACAATTATCAAAGCTTATATAATTGTCATACATTGATACTAGTATAGCTTTAGTTGATATATACACTTAATAGATACACACTACAGGTAAGGTTAAGTACTTACAGTAAAGGAATGGTCCTCGGATATCGATTGTTATGGGTAATAGCCTGTAGAATCACCTAAGTATAATTATTAATTAGTCCCAATATAGAATTAAGCAGAAAATAAAATTGTGACTGCTATTAAGACTGTCTTCCTTCTGTTAAAAGTGTAATCCCTAATAAATTAATCAAAGGTGTAATTATGTCACAACTGAAAAGATTTATACTTGATTGTAATAAATCTGAATATTTTTTTATTCCATGTCAAACTATTAACTAAAAATTAGGGTGGTTGTTGTTAAGTCAAAGATACACAATGGGCTTTTTGTGTTTTCCTACCACCTGATTTTTAGTGTGAGGTTTTGTATGGGCTAGATTATTTACAGTAGGTGTCTGTGACTTCTTTGGGATAAATTTAAACAATACATGGGCAGCACACAATCCACTTGTTTTAAGATGATTTATTGAAAACAAGTCAAATGTACGTACAAATGTTTGTCACACAGTTAATCACCTCAGTTGTATCCAGAGCTTTAAATGAATATAATTGTCTCTTTGTTAATAGTCCACACAGGCTGATTCAGTTAATTTAGAACCCAGTTGACAAGATGAATTGTTCTTTTCTATTTTGTTATTACAATACAATCTGTTATTATTACCCTTTAAAAGTCATCACTATACACACTTCATGGCTAAACATACAAACACAGTCTAGATCTATTTGATTATATTTCTCACTAACTTGGTCACCTATATATTGCCCAACTGAGGCCTAGAACTTACTACAAACTACAAAATGTTATGATGTAACAATACTCACTTGAAGCAACAAGAAAAATTCAGAAGGTTTGAGTAACATGATGTCAATTCACAACAATTGAACTTCACAACCAATGATTCATAAACAGTTACATAAGCAAACTCGCCATAATTATCGTTTTTAAAATAACTTACTTTAAGACTCATGCTTTATTACTATCTAAATCATAACTCTCATATTGAATTTAAATGAAACAGTAGTTTATATCTAGTATCTAGTGTATATCTAGTAGTGTATACAATACACAACAATTTTGTAATAAAAGTATATTAAAAATATATAACTAGTAATGACATTTAATATACTAAATAGTATGACTAACACTGTTAATTAAAGTAACAATATATAGATAAAAATAGTATACCTCACAGCTTGTTTGGTATTAATTTGTTTTTTTCATCATCTTACATAGTTTTTACTGTTAATTACCATTTATTGACTCATATTCTACTGTTGTTTGGTTTCATGATCTTCCAGTTAGGGTAACAAATATGAAAAATCAAGATTTTGTTAGTTTTGAAAACAACACATGCATACCAAAATGTATGTCTTGGTACAAACACTTCGTTATTATACTAACATAATAAGTTCTACTGTCATTTGTAACATATTCTTAGAAAGATTTATGTTGCAGTGCTTTAACAATTTTTCGTTTATTATAAAGGAATCCATTATACCATATCATTTCCACATCAAAGTTTTTCTGAATCGGCACGTCCAATGAAAACCTCCAATCTTTATCCTTTCCACAAAACAAATGGAGCTGTTTTTGGAGTGAAGAATGAAGTAGAGTTTCCACTTTGGTTCAGCAGTAAAGGAACAGGTAAACTTGTGATAACTTTCTGACATTAGTTTGAGAAATCACTATATTAGGCATGCATATGTACATGTACCTGGTTTGTTTTTACATTATTGTTATGAATAACAATAACTTGTAAAAGAAATTGCCGAGTTTATTGATTCAAGTGTAGGTAGGTATATCAGTGTTTTTTTTTGTTTTGTTTTGGTTAAATCTGCCAGAAGTAACTGTGTTTTATCTTTATTTCTCTTTCATTGCATGCTCAACAGTATCTAAACAATAAAAAACAACAGCCGATTCTTTGAACACCCTTTTGAGTATAATATTTTAATTGTATTATTGCAAAAGTGGTCAATCCATAGCATGCTTGCCAAAAATGGTGCATGAAATGAAAACTTGTGGCATGGCTGTCATTTAAAAAATATCACATGTCATAGCACAAGCACAATATTTTCTTGAATTTCCACACACAGTTGAAATGTGATTAAAATACATTGTGTATTGTTAATTATTTACTTAATTTGACTGCTTGAACCCCTTTCTCTATTTCTATTGTCTTCAGTTTGATGTTTATACTTTTAAGAGTCAATGTCACTTTACTCAAAATTCAGAACCTAAAGTTGGCACAACTGTTAAAAATGTTGACCACCCCTTTTTAATGTAATATCTGTTAGATATACACGACTGTTTTAGATTAAGTTTAATGCAAATGTTTTAATTTAGATAGTTTAGTAAGGGTATCATATTTAGTTATTTTTAGATGTGATATTTTATGATAAGTTTTGTTATCCAACTGTTTACGAATTATACATTGTGTGCAGTTCAGTTGTTGTGAATTAGTGATTGTTTACAGTAGTGAGTGTCAGATTTTTATATAGTGGCCAGATTCTTTACAGTAGGTGTCTGTAACTTGTTGGCAATAAATTTCAACAATAAACAGACGGCACACAATCCACTTGTTTTAAAATGATATATATTCAAAGCAACTCAAACATATATACAAAAATTTGTTACACTGTTGTTCACCACAGTTGAATCTAGAGCTTTATATAATTCACTTTTTTGTCAAACGTCCACACAGGCTGGTTCAGTTACTTTAGAATCCAATTGACAAGACAAATTATTTCTTCTCTCCTTTTTTATCACAATACAATTAGTGATGAATTTTCTTGCATTACCCCATGGGTTACCAAAGTTGTATCCAGAACTTTAAGTAATTTTCTTTTATGTCCAAGTATACACAGGCTGTTCAACTACTTTAGAACTCAATTGACAAGATGAATTATTCTTCTCTGTTTCTGTTCTTACAATAGAATCTGTTATCATAACACTTTAAGAATTGCTGCTATACATTCTTTATGACTAATCATACAAACACAGTTTAGATCTGTATCTGTCACTAACTTTGTCTAACTTTCTTCCTTCCTCTCTGTATCTGCACTTATTTATAACATGCAACAGAAAAATCTAGACATATCTAGCCCTCTTGTGACAACAATATTCACATAACAAGAGAGACGTAGAAGTTTTGAACAAGATGATTTCAACAATATCAAAAAACCTAGTACAAGAATTAAACTGCATGCACAATGTATGACTTGTACAGAGTTACATAACAAAACTTGTCATATCTATCGCTTTTAAAATAATTAATTTTAACACCCTTGTTATGAAACTAAATAATTATTAAATATTAAATCATTAAATAAACTAAATAATAACTTTTAAGATAAACAGTCTCGTACATCCAACAGTGAGATTATTGCATCAGAATATCTAGCCAGTATCTACAGTAGTAAACAGTGGTAGAAGAAGATGTAAACAAAAGCGACAAAAGGTCTATATATGCACATCTGTAGTGGTGACAGAAATATTGTAGAGGTCACAACCACATTATATAACTATGTCGACTGACTTTGATAAGTGGATAAAGAGGGTGAGCGACTTGGACTCAAAGATGGCAAACTACAAGAGTTTGGTAAACAAAAACATAATCTAGAGAGAGAAGAGTGTCAACAGAGAGAGAGAGAGAGGAACATAGGCAGAGAAAATAGGAAGAAAGAGAAAGAACATTAGCATGAAATACCAGCCCAAAAGGAGAGAGAGGAGAGACTGGAAAAAGAGAGAATAAGAACACAAATTGAGATTGCAAAGCCTACCCAACAGAAAGATGAGGGACCCACAAATTACAATGGGGTCAAAGCCAGCTGACTCAAGTTGCCCAAATGTGATGAACAGAATGGCAACATTGATGCTTTCCTGCAAAGATATGAAAGATTTGCCCAAAGTCATAACTGGGACAAAGGTGACTAGGCAGTCTGTCTGTCTTCTTCTCACAGGAAAAGGCCTGCAAATGTATGCGGAAATGACATCAGGAGATTCCATGGTCTATGAAAGGTTAAAAGTGGCCTTGCTGAAGTGCTATGAACTTACCGAAGTGACACTTTTGCCAGAAGTTCAGGGAAGCCAAACCTAACACTGGAAAAACTGTATTTCAGTTTGTGGCATGTCTATGTTAATACTTCACAAGGTGGACTGACATTGCCAAGTGTAAAGATAGTTTTGAAGGAATGGAAGATCTACTAACATGTGAACAGTTCATGATAACATGCTACACTTGCATGTTACTGTTAGTATATGGAAGCCCATAGAGGGAGTATAACTGGAAAGTCCAAGAATAACCAGTCAAAGTTGAAACTAGGGGTGGCAGACTAGAAGCAGGATGCCACCAAAGGTGATGAGAAGTCAACAGACAAAAGGAAAAAGAGATGTTATGCTTGCCATAAAATGGAGCACATTGCGAGTGAGTGAAAGTCTGTCACGAACAAGCAGCAGCAGAAATATCAACATAAAGCAGCTAGAGCTACTTACAAAGGTGGTGTAGCAAGAAACAAGAAAAGGGTGAATGTTACCATGGGTGCTGCTGCCAAAAGAAACAAAATGGAGACAATTCATCAGAATCATCACAAGATGGAAGTGCTATCACCATGATTAAACAATGCATTATTGATGGTCAGCTCAAGTTAATGGATGGATCAAGAGTGCCGGTAGTGATTGGAGCATGTGACAAACATTGAGAGGTACCAATAAACCACAACATGCAGTAGGTGGAGGCTGTGTCAGGGACAAGAAAGAGATATTGGATGCAGCAGTGAGAATCATTCTAGTATCTGATGAGCAGATGATGGACAATTTGTGTGTACTGATTGATGGGACAGTTTCCCATAGCAAGAATATAGATGGACACTTCATACTATGTGGGAGACATTGAGGCCATGAAGGCACCCATCAATGACTAGGTGATTGGCAATATACCAGGAAGTAAAAGTTCGGAGAAACCAGATGGCAAGAAGACTGATCAGGCATCTGCAATCACATTAAGAGCTCAAAAGAAGAAAAGCACACAAGACATCAAGCCCCTGCAAGTCTTAAAAGGTGACATCTCGAATGTAGGTCTACAGGAACTGAAGGAAGCACAGAAGAAAGATCATTCACTGCAGAAGCTTTGGAACAATGCCCAGGAAAAAGTTGAGAACCAAAGCAAGGGGAAAGAGAACTATAGAATACGGGCCAGAAGGGAGTGCTGTACTGGATCTATCAAGGCAGTTCTACTGGGGAAGCTAAACAGATCATGGTACCAACAGAATAATGGACTCAAGTGAGGAAGTTGGTTCATGAGTCAATTATGGGAGGACACCTAGGAGCAAAGAAGATGGCAGACAGAAGCACCAGTAACAGATAAAAGATAAAGTTTTACCAAAAACAAATGTTTGAAATGTATTTAGGAGGTTTGAGAGATTATGCAAATGAAATTTGAGGTTTTTGAGATGAAGAAAAGTATTTTTAATCTTAACATGAAAATCATTTTGCACACGCACTAGTTCAAAAGAAGACTTGATATATTCATGGACAAATCTTTTTTAAGTTTATTAAAAATACTTCACTAAAAAATCTGATTTTTTTGCATATGAGACTTATAATGTTTACTGAAATTCTGCCAAATTTTGTTAAGATGTACATACTATATTAAAAGATAGTAGTATCAAAACTATAATGATGTTAAATGAGTACAAAGTGGTCACATGGTGGTTAATTCAACCGAGCCGGTGCCAAGAGAGTTAAAGGCTGAGTGTGGCCCATTGGTTAGCATACTGGACTGTGGATCCAAGATTTTGTAGTTAGCACCTTGTTACTGCTAAAAAAAAAATATTATGTACTTTAGGTCTATGAGTGCATCATAAGAGTATTGGTAAGATTGGTAAGTATTTGATTAGAGTAGCCTGTGAGTTAGCAGTAGTCTATCACTTCAAAGTTAGGGACAGCTAATGCAGATAGGTCTAACATGACATTGAACAAAATTCAATAAACAAACTTTCTATTTAAAAACTGCATTAATTATTCAGTGTTGCACATCTTATCACTTAATATTTTGTCTATTATATCAAAGAATGCTGTCATTAGTACTTTATACCTTTTGGCTATAGATGTTTTACTTAATTAACAATATGTTGATTCTTATAGTAACACCAAAACGCACATTTAAAAAGCCTCCTTTTTTTGATGATGTTGGAAAGGAATATAATATTTGTAAGAATGGAGTTGGTGTCATCGACCTGACAAGTCAATGGTCATTATGGAAGCTAGAGGTTAGTGGCTCTTTTATACCTATGTATCCCTGTCACATTACCTGTGCTTGAGTTGTTGTAAGTTTATTAAATTTTTTATTTTGTTCTTTCCTTTCCAGTATTATTTATACATACGTGTACCATATGTGTAAGCATATTTGAAAATTATATACTGGGTTTTTCCTCACTGTAAATATAATTTATGGAAGTTTTTACATGCAGTTTTGATCTGTGTTTCTTCTCTCTTTGCTTCTTTACTTAAAATTTCATTATTAAATCAGGTAAGATTATAATGTTGCAAGTGAACTTCATTACTTAAA
This sequence comes from Limulus polyphemus, assembly GCF_000517525.1. NCBI lineage: Eukaryota > Metazoa > Arthropoda > Merostomata > Xiphosura > Limulidae > Limulus > Limulus polyphemus. The sequence goes on from NW_013666738.1 coordinate 323,837, forward strand.
TAAAAAAAAATTCACCATATTATTCTTTCCACTTTCACATTGGAGCGTATATTTGTGTTAAAACTAATTAGTAGCATATGAAATATTGACTTTGCAATAAATTAAAGTAGCACTTTATAAAACCTGAAATTACAAGTTAAAGTCTCTGCAAGAAGAATAAAATGTTTCAACTAGCTTCCTTCATTCGTACCTAAGAAACAGAAGAAAGGATTAACATGGTATAAAAAGTTAGGCAATTTCCTGGTTAATCAAGGATCAATAGCAAGCATTTAAGAGTACTAAAGTAATGTCACAGAAGTACTGTAGGTCTCCAGTCCTGTCAGAAACTAACTGAAAGCTTCATATAAAACCAGTTCCTTTTTTATTTAATGGTCTTTCTATTCAAATAAGTTTCTAAAGTGATCAGAGATACATTTGTCACCCTAGAACATGAGAAATGTTATTAACATCCGTTTTTAGCATATCATGTTTTGTTGACCTTAACTAATATTTTTCTTTTTATTTATAGATTTTTTTTTCACTTGTATACTGTCTCCTGTGTTTTAGAATCCTTTTTCATTCTCAATTTATTTTTGGGTTGCAATAAAGTTGTTTGGCTAAAATGGTGCCCATTTTTTCTCTCGAAGAGATTATATGATTTATTTACTTGGATTTGATATTCCACCGTTAATTGGCTTATTTTAGATGCATGTGGCCTGTATTTTGTTATTTTTTTGGCAAAAGTCTGAAAAATGGTAGAAATCTAAAGTTGGCTTTGCGCTCTCTTTCAATATACAACAAAGTATTTTTTAGATTATAAGTAGCTGCATTCTATATAACAGTAAATAGCAGTTGTTTTCTCTACTGCACAGAGAGGAGTTTGCAATTGATGCTAATGATATGATGATGATGATTCCATAAGCATTACAACCACTCTTTCTTCCATTAATTGTGTTCTTTGTGATGGACTAGATATGTAATGTTGCTCTACATCACAATTCCCAGTACAGGGGATTTTTTTGCAGTACACCAATGTCAATGTTCTCCTCCCTCCCTCTTTCTTCTCATACTTCCCAAAGTCCATCAATCATTTGAAAATTACAGTTTCTAAAGGCCCATTTGAGCAACCTAAAGGCTCAGAAGTCCATGGAAGATGTCTGCGAATGGTAGTATGAATTCTCATTTTTACTCGTATCATGTGGAGGAACTGGTATATTTACTTAGACAAAGTAACTGCACACTTTGTCTTGTTGGAGTCAAAATTTATTGGCATTAATCCATACAAAAATGGGATTTTCCTCACAGTATAGTGATATCTTATAGTATGAACAGTTTACCTTGATATTCTTCTCAACTCACCAGATGTATAACTTATCATTATAGCTGTAATATGCAGCTACCACAGCTTCCTTGGAAAAACTTTTGCAACATGCTCTATGTAATTTTTTTTAGTGTTGTATTACTGGCAGAATGATAGTAAATTGCCCAGGTTTTTGGAGACACTTAGGAAGATGTGCTTTGTTAAATGTGATGACATATTTCCATTTATTTTATGAATGATATTGCTCATATAACTTTCAACAGCTGGTCTTCTCAGCTGTGTGTGTTTAGGTAGAAAGTTGTAGGCATGGTTTGTGTAGACCTAAATACATATGAATTACTTTGCTTACAGTTCCAATGGAAACCCCTTCTTCAGTAGCATTTTGAGCAAAGTTTAGATAAATGCTCTTTTTTGAAGTTTGTATACATGAAAAATATATACTTTCAATTGAAAGTACTTAATAGTTAGTACTTTGGATTAATAAAATGACTTAACTGTTATATAAAGTTAACTTTTCATTATAGTTTCATATGCATTATTTCAAAAATAATGATCGTTTGGGTAAAGGAAAAAAAAACACCAAACAGTTAAAATAGAATGTTCCTAAAAAATCTGTTATATTTCACTATATTGGGAAACGTATAGTAGATGTAAAAAAATTCTGATACAGTACATTACCTTTGCTGACATAAGTAGCTATTCTTGTTCTGTGCTGCCCTCTATAAAAGTATTTTTTTGCATGCCACAAGCCTTGAGCTCCCACATACACCATGATAAGTGTGGTTCAACTGCATATCGCATGTAAATTATCATATGATAACCCTCCACCAATAGGAAGGCAACACACACTTCTGACGCATGTGACTCCCTCTATTCGATTCTAACAAATTATAATTCTTATTTGGCAGTGCTATCATCAAGATGTTTTTTGTTTGTGCTCTTTTCCCGCATTTTTTTTTTATTAATTTCATACGAAGTGGAGGAATTTTCTATATTTTTCCTACTTCACTTTACCAGTTTTAAATGACGACTTACCTTTATTGTTCTACTTCTACACAGTAGCTTATGTTTCCACTTCGAAAATGTTATCATTTACTTCCAGCACAATTACCCAGGCTTCAGATGGTTGTACTAGTCTGAGGAATTGTCAGCTTTAATACATTGGGAGATTGATTGTTATATGAGTTTATCTTTGTCGGGCCTCGAGTTTGGATGTCTACACATTTTGAATATGGTCTGCCGACTTTGGCCATATAGGCTGTTATACTGTAATAGCTTTTTGATTATTTTTGATATTAATATTATTATTTATAGTTATTTGGTTTCAATAACATACATTTACTTAGATTTGTACCTACTTCTTGTACAGTTAGGGTTTTTCATTTAAAGTTTAGTGATATCCTTTGTAATACAATGTTAGATTAGGCTTACCTGTCACTCATCTTACTGGTAAATTGTAAATTAGGTTAAATATGTGGTTTCTTCAAGAGATATCATCTACTACATTTTTTATTGTCAATATACAGTTACTTAAATTTATAATATAACAACAATTTCATTTTCGTAATTAATTATATTTTATACTTCTTACAATTAATGTCGTTTGTGAGGACCCCTGGAGCCGGGGTCTGTCCAACTTTCTCACAATATTGCTCGCCTTCCTCCTCAAACTGCTGACATTGCTTGGGACAATGCATATTTTGATAATTTTACTCCACCTGATTATGACTTGACCTTCCCAGGCATCTACTGCAGAGTCTGTTAGGCGTACCTCAGCCCCTTTTATACACATTTCACAGTTTATTTTCCCTCCTTTTTCCAAATATTTTGGTCCATGTTGGGCATTTTTGTATCTCTTTTGAGAGATGGTGCTGGCATGCCTCATGCTCCACAGGCTTTGGTTTTACCTTAACTTACTATCAAGCAGCTTGTTTTTTGTTTTCTTGCTTCTTTGCACTTAGAATCGGCCCGGCATGGCCAGGTGGTTAGGGCTCTCGACTCGCAATCTGAGGGTCGTGGATTCGAATCCCCATCACACCAAACATGCTCGCCCTTTCAGCCTTGGAGGCATTATATTGTGACGGTCAATCCCACTATTCGTTAGTAAGAGAGTAGCCCAAGAGATGGAGGTGGGTAGTGATGATTAGCTGCCTTCCCTCTAGTCTTACTCTGCTAAATTAAGGACGGCTAGTGCAGATAGCCTCGTGTAGCTTTACGCGAAACTCAAAACAAACAAACAAACAAGCACTTAGAATCTCTGTTGCCTGTATGGGAGACAGACACTGTTAATCCCATACCTTTTACCCTAGCCAGGTTTTCCAGTTTTTGTCTTCCTCTAATACCTCTCCTACTGGTATTGTCTGCCATGTACCTCCTTTCTGAGGAGTTCCACCTATTTTTGGGGGGATTTTTGTAGGATACCTTCCTCCTCCTTACCTTCATGTTGGAGTGATTGCTATTTTCGGCTCTTTCCCTACACACGTGGCATCTCTGCTTTTGGGATCTTCTGGGGTAAGACACTATCTTGTTCCAAGTTCGTTTTCCCTTCCACTTCTAATCGTGACTTAAGGATGGCTATTTTCTTCCACTAGTCCATTTTTTTTAGGCCTTACACCTGTGACTTTAGCATCACATTGGGTATCTGTGCTGCTACATTCGATTTTTTCTTTTTTGGTTGCTCTTTTGTCTTTTTAACCATTGCATTCTTTATTCATGTTCCATGTCTGGCACCTTCTCACCATTTACCTATCCTACATGTAAGAGTTCCTTCATTAGTCGTGTATTCTCAATACAGATTGGAGTTCTGTGTTTGATCTGTCCTACCTCAATAACTTTTGGTTCTTTTCCTTTTTACTATGTTGTTTTTTATCACACTCTGGTGGGCCATTACTCCATGACTGAGGAGGCCCAAGGATTAGTTTCATATTCTTATACCTAAGTTCAAATTTGTTTCATCCCTCGTGGTGCTGTCTTAGGTTTGTTCACTATGAGGTTGGGTATCAGTTTTGTGCCTTGCCCTTCGAGCTTATTTTGGATCTGTATGCCTTTGTTTCCATTTCTTCATCAAACAGGATTGGGACCAGTTTCTTCCTTTATTTTATCATCCTTGCCACTCTGTGTCAGATCTTTCTTAGTGCCCTATCCTGGTAGACAAAGATCTGATTTTCTTGGATGCTTCAGCTCAATCTGTTTTCTTTTGTTGATTTTTTTTCAGGATTGATTTTTCCTTCACCACATTTTGGTGTGGCTCATGTGGCATGTTCTTCCTTTTCATTTTCATCCATCTCCCATCTTTATTCCCAGTCGGATCTGGATTGCCTATGTCCTATACTTGCTTTGGGTTGCTTTATTGCCTTCAAGGCTTCTTTCCATTTCTTCCCTTTCCTGCTGCTTCATTCCCTGTCACTATTTCTCTGATTGGGATTTTTTCTTCCTTGTCTCCCTTTTCCCATAATAAATTCCTGGTGTCTGATCAGACATCTTCCCTTTAATTGCACCTCACTCTCATTTGTATGTTGTAGGTTCTTCTTTCATTGAGTACTGAGACTACAACTCATAAGTTTATCACCCATTCTTTGCTATGGGTAGCTGTTTCTTCCTCACTGGGGTACCGTCTTCTATCTGTTGCCATCCTTCACTCTTTGGTGGGACTGTGACTAGGTAAGTTATCTTTTTGTACATATATCTCTTATTGTTCAGGGGCATGTCCTTTTTGTTTATGAATCCCACTCTGTGGTGAGTGGTGCCTGTCCAGGTAAACTTAAACTAGTCAAATCTGCACTGTAAAGCCATGATGACTTAACAATTATAATTTCCAAGGCCAGTAAGTGCACACTGTTGAGATGGGGTATTCTATTAGGTCATCAAGAAATTAATGTTGCCTTCTTTTAAATAAAAGAACCCAAAGAAGTTGAATATCAAAACAAATATTTGTTAAATG
>NW_013666738.1:330076-331511 GCF_000517525.1 Limulus polyphemus
CTTCGATTTTGTTTGGTTACAGAGCTATTCAATAGAAAATCAGACACCTCCTACTCCCACATGGATGTCAGTTCCTAGTGGCTGGGTTTTGGATTGTAGTTGACTTCCTGACAGTATAATCCTCATCCTACCTCCACATGGATGTTGGTTCCCAGTGGCTGGGTTTTGGATGCAGTTGACTTGGTGTGCACAGTCCATCATGCCCTAGACACTCTACACCTTGGGACACATCCTTTTTACTCTCACCCACATTACTGTTATCTATGGAATTCAGATTCAGATATTGAGTGATTTTGATCTCTGTTCAACCATTATTTTCTCCATTTTGGATGTGCTCCTGCCTTTTTCTACCCATGTCTGCATCACCTCTTTCCACACTTGGCTGGAGTATACCTTGGTGTGGAGTATGATCCTCTATTGCGAGGACTCTCCTTTTAGCGTGTTCTTCTGATGCTTTCAAAGGATGCTTCTTTCTTTCCCTCATACCGGTCTCCCCACTTATTCAGTGTGAGATTCTGCCTATTTATGTGAGATCAGGTAATGTACAATATCGAAAATTATTATTTTACTATACTAAAAATGTATTTTTGATAAGTACTTTCCACCCTTCCTCCCCACTGAAAACTGGTGCTTTCATTTTCTGCCAAACCTCGAAGTGATAGTTCGATAGAATTGAATAGAGGGAGTCACATGCATCAGGATAGTTTGATCATGGGGTATGTGGGAGCTCAAGTAAGTACCTTTCAGAAATACATTTTCAATATAGGAAAATTATAACTTTCTAAGCATATCCATAGATTTTATCCATTCACATATTGGTTTAAGAGTTGTCTAGAAATAGATTATATCATGTTCAAAGATAAAATATCATAATTGAAAACATTTAATGTAGTATATGAAGTTAAATATCCTAATTGTAGTTCTAAATATACTGAATCAACCACCAGGTGGTTAGAAACATGATTACAACAATATGTAAATTTGATGACAATAACAAATTGAGTATACATAATTATGAACTAGATGCAGACATATATCATTTAAACTTCTTGCAAGAAGTGTTGAAAAAAGTGTACATATAAAAGAGAATCTTTTAATTAACACTTTCAATATGGGCTCAGTCAATTTGACTGGCCACATGACCTTTTTGTACTGGTTTAAAGTCTTTATAGATTTAATACTTATAACTCTCAATATAATGGGTATATCTTCACAAAATTTGGCAGTCTTTCAGTTTATACTACAAATATTTCACATATAAAAACACTTTATTTCTTAGTGAAGTATTTTTAATAAAATAAAATAAAGATGTGTCAATGAATACAGAGAATTTGTTTTGATTAGTCTTTGTGCAAAGTAATTTATGTTAAAATTAAAAATACTTTTCCTCATCTCAAAAATCTCAAAGTTTTTTGTGTAATCCCTAAAACCTCCT
>NW_013666738.1:332114-333689 GCF_000517525.1 Limulus polyphemus
TTTATAGAGTAATTTACATTTAATTTTGTACATTTTCGAGATGGTGGATAACATAGGGATAATAACATGCTAAGACGAAATGTGTCATGTGGTTCATACTAGTAGAAATTCAGGATTTTTTCAAAATATTGCCTTATAAAATTAAGAGCTTAAAACTTGTATACCATTAAAATATGGATTATTACCTAAGATTTTATGCTATTCTAATTGGTATAACATAAGCAAAAAGTAATATAATAACATTTTGAATGTAAGACACTTAAAACCTGGATATCCAGGGCGATAGGGTTAATAAGTTGAGGTTGCAACTCAATTAAGGAAGTTCATCGATTAGTCTGCTGTAGCAATTTATAACATAATATGGAATATATTTTGTTTCATTGTAGTTCAAAACTTAAAAAATTATCTTGAAAAATTGTATAATAAATATAAATAGAATTATGTTGTCTTCCCGTTTGAGGTTGTAACAGATATTTGGTAAGTATTCAGTATCATGCCTGTCTAATCTGTTTTTTTATGGATATTAACACTTAGTCATCAACTGATTAGTAAAAGTTTCATATCACTTGCAGGAACAGTGTAACCTGAAACATACTGTAGATACTAAGTAGGAACTCATAGATAACAAATCCATATACATAGAAGATTAATTAACTGAAAACCTTATTAAGGTAGTGTAATAATAACACCACTAATAAATTTGATTTTGTTTTTTATAAAGATTACAAAATGTATATATAAAACAAACTCAGCTAGTAACATATTGTTGCGTCAGCGAGGTCACGTGACTAGTATCACGCCACCTCCTTCTAGAAATATCCTGTTCCTTCGTGAATTGTCGGGAGACTACTAGATTGGGGGTAGTCTGGTATATATATAAGATGGTCACAACGTGACGAAACAATGAGTAATTGAACTGCAGTCAGAGGTAATGAATAATTGAATGTAGGTGGACAGAATATTGTTGGCCACGTGAGACGTGAGCTATAGCGTTTGTTATAGAGCGACTGTTGAAATTAAGTGTATCGTAAAGTTGTATTTGGAAAGAATAAACCAGTTTTATTTAAGAAAGGGCTTGTGTCACTAAAGTTTAGTCGGAAAGAATTTACGGAAAATTAACTAACGAACGGAGACGTAACAATATGCCTTTGTGTTTGTGTGCATAAATCCTTTAATCTTAACCTTTTTAAAAGGATATGATACTGTTTTCTTATGTGTCAAATAAACAAATCTTATTAAGCTTAAAAAGAGAATAGAAATAGTTTTAGTATGGTAAGTGAATAATGTGGTTTTCTTAACAATCGTCTTAATCTAAGTCTATTTTAATCAGTATTTTACAAAATAATTAGTGATCAGGAACGCTGTTTTTTAAAGGAACTTAGTATTTTTAACATTTTTAATATAATATGCGCTGTTTTCACATAAATATAGACTTTTTAATCAGTTAATTGTGTGAAGGCTTATAACACTAAAAATAGGGTTAAAATACTGTTATGTATCTGCTTGTTTGTTTATTTCAGGTAGAAATTAATCCCGAGGATCTTCAGCGATACAAGTCCTTTCTTTATTAAACCA
>NW_013666739.1:0-12078 GCF_000517525.1 Limulus polyphemus
AATCCCATGATACTGTAACAGGAGGACATCTCAGAGTTAAGAAAACATTGAGTCACCTACGACGCGGATTTTACTGGATAGGTATGAGGCAAGATTGGAAGAATGGTGCAGGGCATGCAGTACATGTTGTGCTAAAAGGAGACCCAAGCATAAGGGACATGCTCCAATGAAGTTATATCAAGTTGGCACACCAATGGAAAGAGTAGTCATCGACATTACTAGTCCCCTGCCCCAAACTCGTGCTGGAAACAAGTACATTTGTGTGGTGATGGATTATTTCACCAAGTAGCCTGAGGCATATGCAATACCAAATGAGGAAGTTACAACTGTAGCTTCGGTTACTAGTGATTTCTTCTTCAGATTTGGTATGAACTGCATTCAGATCAAGGCCGTAATTTCGAATCAGCTGTGTTCCAAGAATGCTGCAAGTTGTTTGACATACGAATGACCAGGACAATGCCACTTCACCCACAGTCTGATGGAATGGTAGAAAAGTACAACTGGATACTGCGACAGGAATTGGCAAAGTTTTGTAATAGCCACCAAGATGACTGGGATGTCTTACTCCCTCCACTGTTGATTGCCTATAGGACACCAAAGCATGAAACCACTGGACATACTCCAGCAAAGTTGATGTTTGGCCGGGAACTTCGGTTGCCATTGGATCTGTTAACAGGACACCCACTTTATGAAGGGTTGCCTGAGAATGTGCCAGAGTTTGTGAAAGTGTTATTTGAAAGGATGGATGTTATTCACCATCAAGTGCATTCAAACTTGAAAATGTCTGCTGATTCGATGAATTTATCTTATGATAAGAGATCTACTGAAGTCAGCTTTGAACCAGGAGACAAGGTGTGGTTGTATAATCCCAAGATGACCAAAGGGAAGTCTCCTAAGTTGTCTTCTCCATGGGAAGGCCCATATGACATAGTGGATCATCTCTCAGACTTGACTTTCCAAATAAAATGTAGGCGGCGAGGCAAGCCAAAAGTGGTGCATGCCAACAGGCTTTGGCATTATCACAGTCCAGGACATTTCAGTTGGGATAAAGTGAACAACAGAACAAATGACACATTTTACCCTTAGCTGTTGGGGTTGGTAGGTGTCTATCAACACGAACCACTACTGGTTTCCCGAAGCTGATTATTGATAATATTCTTCATACACTGGCTCCTCATGTGTCCTTGCTCTCCACAGTTCCAACAACCTTTCTGGGTAGCAGCCTTTCTTGCCATAGCATCTTCCCTGTGTTGAAGTTGCCGGCATTGAGCTCTCTTATACCCAGGTTTGTTACAGTGCCAGCAAAGTCCCTCAAACTTCTCTGAAAGCTGACCTTTTCTGGCCTTGAACCCTGATGATCATACCAATTTTGGTACCTCTGTGCTGGACTTAACATAGGATTCGAATTCAAGAGCTCTGGCCATTGCATCATGAATACTAGAGGGGTGAGCTTGCTTCACTTGTATCTTCAGTTGTGGACTGTCCAAGGCATCTACACACTGATCCCTCAGCAAAAACTTGAGGAGATCGGGTGGTGCATTTGGGTAGGCCTTGTGTGCCATAATTTCCAAGTCCTGTGCCAGCTCTTGCAGGCTCTCCCCTTTAGCACATACTCTCGTCCTAAACCTAGCCCTGTAGACTTCCGACTGATTTTGGGTTCCATACCTGAGTTCTAGAGCCACTACCAGTGCTCTATAGTTGTGCCTGTCGTCTGCTGACAACTGTCCAAGTATTTCCATTGGTTGTCCCTTCAAGTTCATTGCCAGATATACTGCTTTCTGTTCCTTTGTCCATCCGTTCATCTCTGCCAGTAGCTCAAATTGTGCTCTATATGCTTCCAACGGTGCCTTCCCATCGAATTCCCGTGGCTTCCTTCATACTGGATCACCCCTATTGCTGACATTCATATCTGGGATGTGACTTCTAACAGGACTGAAGATGTCTGATTTAGGGTTTAGCTGTGGGGTCTGGAAGGAGCTTGCTATTGTTTGGGGCTGATTAAGTCGATGGTTAATGTATCCTCCTTGTGTAAAAGACAATAAATCATCCTTTAATGTATTTAATTCACTTTGTTTGTTTGTTTTGAATTTTGCGCAAAGCTACACGAGGGCTATCTGCGCTAGCTGTCCCTAAATTAGCAGTGTAAGACTAGAGGGAAGGCAGCTAGTCATCAACACCCACCATCAACTCTTGGGCTACTCTTTTACCAACGAATAGTGGGATTGACCGTCACATTGTAACGCTCCCACGGCTGAAAGGGCGAGCATGTGTGGTGGGACGGGGATTAATTCACTTTCAAATTTACTAATGTTTTCCATTTGTACTTCTTGCCTCTGTTGTTGACTTTCCTGCAACTGTTGGAGACTTTCTTCCTTTTTCCTTTCTCTTTCCAGTTGCCACTGCTGTAATCTCTCTTCTTGTTTCTTTTCAAGTACTTCTTGTTTCTTTTCTCGTTCTTCTTGTTTCTTTTCTTTTTCTTCCAATAACGGCTGTAATTTCTCTTTTTGTTTCTTTTCTTTTCCCTCCAGTAACTGCTGTAATCTCTCTTCTTATTTCTTTTCTCGTTCTTCTCGTTTCTTTTCTTTTTCCTCCAAGAACTGCTGTAATTTCTCTTCTTGTTTCTTTTGTTTTTCCTCCAATAACTGCTGTAATCTCTCTTCTTGTTTCTTTTCTCGATCTTCTTGTTTATTTTCTTTTCTTCCAACCACTGCTGTAATCTCTCTTATTCATTTTGCTTTTCGAGCTGCCACTGTTGCAGGTTTTGTTGCCACTGCTATTGTCTCTGTTCTTGTTTTTTTTCTCCTCCAACCACTACTGTAGTCTCTCTTCTTGTTTATTTTCTCGTTCTTCTTGTTTCTTTTGCTGTTCTTGTATTGCTGCCATCAAATCTGCTAAGCTGTAGGTTGATTTGCCGCTTCTCGTTTCCATTTTTTTTTGTCCCACTCTCTGACACCAATTTGTTACGTCTCTGGTCGTTTGTTAATTTTCCGTAAAATTTCTTTCCGATGAAACTTTAGCGATACAAGTCGTTCCTTAAATAAAACTAGTTTATTCTTTCTCAGTTCAACTTTGCAATACAGTTAATCTCCACAGTCACGGTATAACTTAAACAAACACTATAATTCACAACGAAAGATTCACGCGCTCGACTCAGTTGTCCGTCTCTATCTCTGTCTGCAATTCAATTCCCATTGTTGCCGTTACTTCTTACCGGTCTTATATATACACAAAGCGTACATCTCGTTTCTTCGTGAATCTTCTAGAATATCATGACGTGTTACCAGCGTCACATGACTACCGTTGTTGTAACAATATGTTACATAAATTTCGTATTTTCTTTTTGTTGAACATACACTTACTTATAGGTTGTACTCTAAGACTTGTATTTGATCTACAGATGAATGACAGAATAGTGTAATTCACTTCTGTACGTCAATTCAGTCTCACTGTATTTCAGTGGGCGGCTTTTAAAAGCTAATATTGCAAGCGTAATACACACAAATAATGTAACACTGTGTCATATGTACTTAAAGTAGGGCAGTTGCGCTATATCCTAAGGGAGGGCATAATTATTAATTAATAGGCATTTTCGGCCACAGGAAATTTTGCGCCCCTTCACACCTGCGCCTGGAGGCGACTGCCCCCTCTTGCTACGTCACTGTGATAAAAACCATAGTTTTTGGCTTTTCTTTGCATATAACGCTTGATACGTTAAGAACGACTGAAATAATAATTTGGGTAATAATTTATATGTATTTGTTACTTTATATATTTAATAGATATATGTTGTTACTTTATTAATGTTTTTACACTTATACTGTGAGGTAAAAATGGCTGCTGCCATGATTTTGTCTGGTTTATGAGCTCGTTGCTGTTCTAATTTAGGATCTTCATTTTAATAAATTCTGAAAATGTTAAAAAGAGATAGAGAAAGGGGGCCCGGCGAGGATGTTTGCCCCGGGGTCCATGCTGGCTCTCGACGTTCCTGTTACAGGATTCATTATTGCCTCACCAAAAATGTTGTATAAGCTTTAAGAACTCACTATGTATATACTTAAAACATGGTATACACTGTGCGATGGTCAGGGTGCCTTTGCAGGAAGAGGTAGCGAAAAACGTAGTGGCGGTAAATGTGCTTTCTGCTATCTGCTTTTAACATCCAGCTCTTAATGCCCTTCTACAGTGTTTCACGTGATTTGATTAATTAATTGATAATCTGGCTGCAGAAGTGTCTTAAGAGCCGAAATTGAAAGGTCACGGGCCAAAGAAGGAAGTGGATAAAACTCAAGAAACGGCTCTTCATATCAGCCTTATTATGGGTGTTGGAGTAGAAACTTCAGCTGCGTTTATATATTATTACAATAGTGGTGGAGATTATTTCTCATTGCATTCCTCCATAGAGAGTGACAAAGCACTCTCTGAGATATATAAGACGTTTGTGTATCCTCCCCCACACTGTGTGTATGTTGTGTTATAGAATATTTAATAAAGTTTTTGTGGCGCTATCTATTCATGTAGTTAACATTAACTAACGTCAAAGATTATGAATGCTCAATGACAGCAATAATGGGGGCAGAGGGGGTTGTTAACCCTCATTAACATGCCCCTTGTCCCAAACTATCACCCCACAAAACTTTGTTTAAGTTTACCCAGCGACCTAAGAATAGTTAGATAGTGAACAGACAAACACACATGTTTTTGTGCTTCATGTATATAGATATTGGTTAGGATGTTTTTTAGATTCTTCAGCATTTCCCTGAAGGAGTACATTAAGAAGTAGTGGTGGTTCTCTCAAAAGTTGCAATTCAATTTTGTCATTATTACAACACAGTCCTGGCTTTTCAGTGGGATACCGTTTTGCCCTGCAAAAAATCATATTCTGCAGATCTTCTTCCAACATCATATGGAGAATCTGATTCATAATCATGATTTGGATCATAATCATAAGTTATTTAGAAATACATTCTAGATCTCCAATTAGCAGCAGCAACTCTTCTTTGATCTTAATATTCCTTATCTTGTTCTCCTCTAGAAGCAATTTCTGCAACTGATTCTTTCGCTCTTCTTCTTTTAATTCTCCTAGATTTTCTTCTTATGTGGCAGCAGTTTCATCAGCTGTCTCTTGTGCTTTTCTTCTAACTATCCTTTCCCTCTCTTGAGCTTGTCGTGCAGCAGTTTCTTGCGATTTTCTTTCTTCTATCCTTTTTGTTTATTTTTGATTTCCATGAATACAATTACTTCAAAACTCGTTTGGGCATCTCGACACATTTAGTAAGGGTGTAGTTTGTGTGTGCACTTCACAAAGTTGACTGTCTTGGAAACTACAAAGTAACACTACTTATATATATACATAGATATGTATTATATTATTTACTTACAATTACTGTCGAGAATGTGCGACTTCTTTGAGGTAATAGTGAAATACTGTGGAACTAAGGGTATGTATTCACTTTGTCTTTACGGGATTAATTAACTGAAGGTCATTGGCAGCTTAATAGCAATTGTAATAGTTTTTTTGTGTAAGCTCGTGGCGCCATCTATGAATGTAGTTAACGTGAACTTACGTCAAAGATAATAAATGCTGAATAACTGTAATAATGAGAGTGGAAGTGGTTGTTAACCACCAATTAACATGCTCCTTGTTCCAAACTATCATTCCACAAAGTTTGGTTGAGATTGGCCTAGCCACCTAAGAGTAGTTAGTTAATGGGCAAACAGACAGAAACACAGATTATTTTTATGTTTTATAAATAAATAAATATATATAGACGACTCTTCTTTTTTTCAAGGCAATTGATTTTCCTTTTGTAGTTGTAGGATCAAATTGACAGAAGACGCTGGTAGTTTGCTTATTTCTTCCATTGAAGTTGACATGTTGACTTTGTGCTAAAAGTAAATATAAAAATCAAAGCAGAAAACATTACAAATGAAAGTATATGTGACAAATAAATAAATATCGTGGACAGCTTCAGGAAGTAAGTAGGTAGATGGTTGTTATGGTAGCTGTATGGGCACAGAATCTTTAATTCCCACCTACACCCAGCATCTATTATTCCTAACAAAAAATTACCTCCAAAAGTCGCTCCAAGTGTGTCTAAATTAGTCTGAATTTATAAGGTAAGTAACGATGTACTCATTTTCTTGGATGACATAATTACACATGAGTATATTTTTGGTAATGCTTATGGTGTGCTATATAAAAGTTCTGGATTGACTAGGAAAAGTAAACCTTAAGCTGAATCTCAAGAAGAATGAATTATTCCATCAACAGATGAGTTTGCTTGCCACATGGTTGGCAAAGAGGGAGTGTCTATAACTCATCTAAGACTGAATCTATTCAGATTTAGCTGCATCAAGAAACTTGTGTTAGATAAGAAAGCAATTTCTTGAACTATGTTCTTACTGTTATCTTTTTGTGTAATAATTCTTTGAAATGGCTGGTTGTACACAAATTACTTGAAAAAACCAAAACATTTTTCTTGGACTACTGACTGAGAACAATTATTCAAAAACAGAAGAAAGAATTAACTACTACTCCTGGTTAGCATACCAACATCTTGAAAATCCATTCATTTTACATATAGACTATGGCGATTTTGCAATGGAAGCAGTATTTTTTAGAAACAGAACATGAAAAAGAATATGTGATTGCCTACTATAACAAGGCAATGAATGATGTAAAAAGAAGGTGTTGTAAAAAGCTGCTAAGCCATATGTTAATGAAGAATGCAAACATTGTGGAAAGAGGGGAGCACAAGATAGTAAAGACAACCTAACTAAAGTACAATGGAGTGTAGTTCATGATGAGGCATTCATAATAATGACGAACTAATGTGGTCTATCACTTAAGTGAAAGATGTTCAGGCAAAAGACACGCGGTTGAAACCTTTTATTCAGTGGATCAGAATAACGCAGAAAAATCCTCATGGCAAAAAGTCCAATCATATGGTCTGAAGACAAAGATGTATTGGGCACTGTCAGATTTATTATGCCTATAAGAAATGAAAAGGTATCAGTGGACAGAAACAATGACTATAATTGGTACTTACACAGGCTACATTCTGAAGCACTTCATCATCTCCACAATCTTCCAACAACTTAACAATTAGATGTTAAGAAGGCACTGAAGAGAGTAGGAGAGCCCTTCTGTTGGGTTGAGTGTCGAGAATCTGTATATAATTGGTGTGAATCATGTGAGCTATGTTGTGAAAATGTATGCAAAAGAAACAGCATGGGTAGTCACAGCATTGTTGTGTTGGAGCATCACTTGAAAGAGATGTTTCAATGTGTTCGATCTTCTGCCACAGCAACAGTGGGAATAAATACAACAGATGCCAAGAAAGTAAAAATTCTAGTATGAAAACAGTCAATTGATTTGGTTCAATATTTAAAGTGCTTATGGAACATCACTCAAATCAGGGTGAAACTTTAAATTAGCCTTGTTTGCAAAAATATATCATATCCTTAGAATCAAGAAGACTAGGACAACAGCACTTCTAAGAAAATTAGACATTTATGTGGATGAACATCAGAAAATATGGGATGAAGTTATTGAACAGCAAAACATCAAGCCACGAGCAACAAACCATCACAACGACGTCTGTAAGAAAACTTAAGGCACCTGTACATCTTCGGTAGAGAATAACCACTCAGCAGAGACTAAGAAACACGGATGATAGTAAACATGACATTACTTGGAAAAACACTCAAATCAGCTTGTAACAAAATGGAAATTTTACATTCACAGAATTTAATATTGTTAAGTCTCTGTTCGTTTGTTAATTTCCCGTAAAAATTCCTTCCGAAAAACTTCAGCAATACAAGTCTTTTCTTAAATAAAACTAGTTTATTCTTTCTCAATACAACGTTGCAATGCACTTAATTTCCACACTCAGTTTAAATTAAACACACGCTATAATTCACAACGAACGATTCACGCACTTTACTTTCTACCACGTTTGTCTCTATCTCTGCCTGTCTGCAATTTTATCCCGATTCATTGTCTGGCGCATTTATATACAAGAATAGAGGGCGCCTAGCAAATACTGGATTATTCGTGATGTTCCCAGATCTTTCTAGAACTCATTACATGTTACCAGCGTCACGTAACTTCCAATGTCGTAACAATATATATATATATAACTTTCCTTTTTGCCAATTGTCAAATAGAAAGACTTTTATTTATATTTCTTAATAGTAAAAATGTATACTATGTTTTTTTTTTGGGGCTCAGGATTCTTCTACAGTAGGTGTCTGTGACTTGTTAGCGATAAATTCAACTATGAATAAATGCACACACTTCACTTGTTCTAAAATAACATATACATTCAGAACAAGTTAACGTATTTACAATAAATTATATAACACTATAGATATTATGGGCACATCATAAATACTATTACGACAGCGGAAGTCACGTGACGCTGGTAACAAGTAATGAGTATCTCGAACGATCCTGAAGGCTCGAGTGTTTGCTAGACGCCCTCTATTTTGTACATATAAGACCGGCGAGAAGTGACGGCGTGAATAATTGAATTGCAGACAGGTATAGATAGAGACAGACCATTGAGTCAAGAGCAGTAGTAAGTAAAGTGCGTGAATCGTTTGTTGTGAATTATAGAGTGTGTTGAAGTTAAAGTGACTTTGGAAATTAAGTGTACTGCAAAGTTGAATTGAGAAAGAATAAACTAGTTTTATTTAAGAAAATACTTCTATCGCCGAAGGTTCTCGGAAAGAATGTATACCGAAAAATTAACAAACGAACACAGACGTAACAATACTATATATGTAATTCTTTCCTTCTTGTCAAATATCTACTTAGGCCTATTCAATTACTTTAGAATTTCAGTTGACTGTCTGCTTTATTTCTATCGCACTAGTACTCACTGTGATTCACTTACAATTATGGTGCGAGTTACCGTAATCGTTCCTTTTGAAAATCCTTTGTTCCTTTTGTCAAAGTGCACTCAAGCTGATTCAATTACTTTAGAATCACACTTTGATGGAATAAAATTGTTTCTTATCTTCTTTCTACTGTTAGTTTCACTCTAACATATTAAACGTTAGGCTTATGTAAATCATTAGCCCAATCACATCTACGGTACTTAACTTCACGCTAACTTTATTTTTTTTTCCTATTATCTGTCTGCTGCTTCCTGCTTGTCTCATTATCACTTACTCTTCTGCCCGCCTTCTATATTCTTGACGTCAATGAATTATTGACAAACTTCCTTCATTCATCTGCTTTTAACTCTTATTATAACAAAAACTAAAGAGTAATAAAATATTCACTCACAAACACAAATTAATCACTAATATCTAAACCCAACAGTCTTTTACATCGTGACAGACATGATGTTAATGTTGATAAGAATGGATTCCATTGAGGTGACAAGGTATGGCTGTACAATCCATGCTGCAAGAAAGTACGAATTCCAAAGTTAAGAAAGTGTTGAGAAAAGCTGTGATTGTTTGTTTGTTTGTAATTAAGCCCAAAGCTACACGATGGGCTATCTGTTCTCTGCCCACCACGGGTATCGAAACCCGGATTCTAGCGTTGTAAGTCCGCAGACATAGCACTGTGCCATTGGGGGCAGAGCTGTGATAAGCAGATATAGCATATGTTTTCTACCTGCTTCAGATGCATAGGAAATCTCATAATTTTTTACTTATTTGTTGTGAATGCAATTTTAGCATAAACACATTGTACAGAAAGCTGTTGAGATTACTCTGTTCTAGCTTCTTTGTTCTATATAGTAAGCAATATCTATTCTGTTCGAGAGACTATTGCAGTAACATACAATATAGCCAACCAGTATGAGAAAACAAAGATCACAAGGTGATATTGTCAACTAGATAAAGAAAACAAGTTTATTTGTTGAATTTAGGTGTGCTTTTTTGAATTAGTTCTACTAAGAAATCATTGAGGGAAGATATACTTCAAAATAATCGTGTTGTAGTTCTATGATATTAATCCCAAAGGTCATATATTGTATTGAAAAGAATCAATGATGTGCTTTACAAAATTAAGAAGGACAGATTGTCCAATTCAAAAGTGGTTTCTCATGGTCATCTTTGGAAGTTCATCAGTGAAAGAATATCCAACTGGGTAATTTCACAGAAGAGAGTTCCTGCAGTAATTCTATCTGTTAAAGAATCCGGAGCTTTTGTCAAGACCACCTCCAGGGTATCACCAAGGATGGAGACACCCAAGAAGAACTCCCTCATTGACAGGACAGTAAGTGACAACAAGAGACAAATAGCCATTCCAATTGTGCCATAAACCTCAGAAAAGAAAACCAACAAAAAGACTTGAGAGTTTAGCATACTCTATTACTTGTGTATTAGAGCTGTTTAACATACTTCAGAATTCAGGAAGAGGCAGTGTTGTGAGCTATATCTTTAATGTATTAGTTTAGATGATTGTTAGAGGGCGTATGAAATTTCATGAAAGTTAAAAACCGAGAAGCTTCTTGTAATATGTAGAAACAAAAAGAAGATTAAAATATGAGTGATCAATAATGACTGAGTCAGTTTCAGTGTCAGAAAAAGATATTCAGCACTAGAAGTGAAAGTTATCATGTTTAATTTTGCTATTCTGTTACTTGGAGAGTTAGTGTGTTTTTATATAGATCTAAGCTAAGTAAACTAGATGTACATACTATTAGTCTCCGAATTTCTGTTAAAATGTTGTATTTGAAGTTAAGCCTACATTAGTTTCTGAGTTGGTGTTGAAACGCTTATTTATGAAATTAGGCCTGCAAATGAACATGGCTGTGGTAAACATTCTTTGAACAACTCAGTTAATTCATTATCATTACGTAGATTGGACTCAGCATCATTTCTACCAAATACATATTTTATTAAACATGTATATGACAAATATTATTATATTATTGTTTATTTTTCATTTATCACACAAAGAGCAACGTTAAGCACAGCATGTGATTTAGATTTTGTCTAAACGCAGTTCATATTGCTGCGTCAGCGAGGTCACGTGACTAGTATCACGCCACTTCCTTCTCGAACCTTCATGAATTATCGGGAGACTACTAGATTGGGGGTAGGCTGGTATATATATAAGACGCTCACAACGTGACGGAACAAGATAATGAGTAATTGAACTGCAGTCAGAGAGTGTGTAATTGAGCTGAGTGTTGTTGAAGTTGAGCACGTGAGACGTTCGTTGTTATAGCGCGACTGTTGAAATTAAGTGTATCGCAAACTTATATCCAGAAAGAATAAACCAGTTTTATTTAACAAAGGACTTGTGTCGCTAAAGTTTCGTCCGAACGAAGTTACGGAAAATTAACTAACGAACGGAGACGTAACAATATCATTATACCTTAACCCTTTAACTTGCTGCTTATTTTCCATTCACTACACAAAATTTACGAGCACCCTTTGGGCAACTTGAAAAACTAAATATCTTTGAAATAACAGAATTTTGTATTTCCACCATTTAAATAATTCAAAATATTTCAATTATTCCTATACAACACTAGGCTTGCCAACTCTCCTGGATTCGCCGGAAGTATCTCTGAATCGTATATATTCTCCTGTCATCCAGAAGGCTTGCCAAATATCCCAGATTCTTTAAAACAAAATTTGGCTTGCAAATCAAACCCTTTTGTGTTCCACGACAGAAATAAATAAATATTCACAGAAAAATAATGTATTACATAAATAAGCAAAAATGATATTTTTTACACTCCTAGTACATAGAATGAAAATTTTTAAAAAATACAAAATTAAACATTTTAAAATTTCATAAGAAATTTCTTTAGAAGTTTGTCATCATTTTGAAATAGTTTTATTTAAATACATTAATTTTATCAACCTATCACTTGCGCATTATTAGCTTTTATACGCTTCCAATTTCTAAATACTATATAGGAATTATGAAAATTTAAATATACACATATATACATACACATTTATCTCCCGAAGTTGCATTTCAAAAATTGGCAAGCTTATAAAACACGCATGAGCAGTGTTATGCGCTGGAAGGGCACAATATTTCATTTTGCAAACACAAGTTGCAACTTGCACTTTGCCCCCCCCCCCCCCCCCCCCCCC
>NW_013666739.1:13054-15876 GCF_000517525.1 Limulus polyphemus
CCTGGCAAGTAACGTTCAGTTAACTTGCATCCACAAGTGAGAATAACTGCTGCAAACGTCTTCCTGAAAGAAAATTGGTAACTATATATTAGGTCGTCAAGAAATTAATGTCGCTTTTTTATTTAGGTGGAAAAACTCGAACAACTTATATATATCAAAACAAAACCTTTATTAAATGAAATAGTCTCCACTCTTATCGATGATGCTTTTCCATCTTACAATCAGGTTGTTAATGCCCAGATTAAAGATATTACTTTGAAGCGAAAAACATGTCGATGTCCTTTTTAACACCTTCCACATTTGCATACGTTTTCCCATTAAGATGGTGTTGCAGCGAAAGAAAAAGATGGTAGTCTGATGGTGCCATATCTGAAGAGCATGGTGGGTGGGGAAGAACTTCCCAGCCCAACTCCATAATATTGTGTTGCGACAAACGTGCCATATGTGGACCTGCATTGTCGTGGAGAAGAACACCTTTCCGATTGACAAGTGAAGGGTGTTTCTGATAAAGGGCTTGATTTAGACATTCCAGTTGCTGACTATAGATCTCTGCATTGACAGTTCGCTGTAGATTGAGGAATTCGAAATGAATTACTTCTTTGATGTTCCACCAGATGCAAAGCATCACTGTCTGCGGATGGAGTGGATTTTGTCTAAGATTTAGCCATTCGTTTTGGAGTTTAATATTCGCATAGAGAATCCATTTTTCATAACCGGTGACAATTCTGACCAAAATAGTTCACGCGCGTTACGCGCCAGAAGCGACCAAGCAGCGTTCACACGTTGGAAATGATGATTAAGGAGTTTTCTCATATTCCTTATAACTACAAACAAACAAGTTATTTGTTACTGTGTTAAACTTGTAACAAAAGTGTTTTAAGTTCGTTACCCATTCAACATATCTCTAAATATTATTAAGCTCAAAGTTGTTTGTTCGTCATCAAACTATAGGCTTAATTTTTTTTTAGTACAAATAAATATAATTATTTTGCGTAATGCTACTCGAGGGCATTCTGCTGCTTTAGTCGTCCCTAATTTTGAAGTGCTAAACTATAGGAAAGGCAGCTTGTCAACACCACCCACAGTCAACTCTTGAGCTACTCAACGAATCTGAAACTGACCTTCACTTTATAACGCTCTCACGGCTGAAAGGGCGAACATGATCGGGGAGGTTTTTTATCCCGCGACCCTCATATTGAGAGACGAGCACCTTAACCACTAGACCACGTCACACCAATAGATAAATGATATGGGTTTTTTAAACATACGTAAATTTAAACATTATTTCTGATGCAATACTTCATTGATTTTCTGCGTGAATAAGCCATTTTCATAATTTCAAAATCATTTGATTTAATAGTTCATCCTTATGATAGAAATAATGTTATACTTAAGCCACTGTTTTATAAACAAATGGGGGATTGATCGTTATATTATAACGTCCCATGGCTTATAGGGCAAGCGTGTTTGGTGACGAAATTTGAAGCTGAGACCTTGAAATTGCAAGCCGAGCACCCTAACCACCAGGTTCGTTTAGGTAGCAAGTAAATATTTTGTCGTTCATTTTATGGTTGTTTGTTTGTAGTTAAGCATAAAGCTACACAATGGGCTATCTGTGCCCACCACGGGTATCGAAACCCGGTTTCCAACGTTATAAGTCCGCAAACATATAGCTGTGCCACTGGAGGGAATATTTTGTGGAGAAAAGTCCAAATTGAATTAAAAACAAATAAGTAAATATTATTGAATTTAAATAAGTAATTAAATTATACACACAGAGACACTTTATAGTTCAAAATAGAATTATTTTATGAGTTAAACTGAATTAATTTCTTTATTTGAAAAAAAACAAAAAAACTTTTCTGTGAGTGTGTGTGATATATCTTTATCCGTTTAAGGTTCTCCTGTTATAATATTGGTACATTTTTCTTACATTATTTTCAATAGGCGAAACTTCAGTCCACAGCAGAGTGTATGGCCAATAAATAAAGGTATTAGGTCTCTATGCTACACATTCTCTTTTAATTTCACCTCTGGTGAAAAAAAAAACACAAATAAACATACATATATACAATTATTTATCAGTTAGTTCGCTATATAATATTAAATAGTGAATTCAACGAAATGTCATAACATTATTCACATGCCTAAATTAATTTAGGATATTATATGGTGAAGAAAAATGGACTAAAAATCCCATATATATAATATAAATTTTATAGTATAAATTGTTCTTTCCTCATCACTTTAAATAGTCTTAGCAAAACGTATGAATATGTATAAAAATAGAACGTTTATTTTGTTTGTTAAAATATCGAAATATAAGTGTTATAAAACTTCAGAATTACTGCTGAACCATTTAGGAGAAGAACGATATACATACATATATATATGTATATTCGAAACAAAGAAACATTACCATATACAAAATATTTTGAGATTCATAATATTGAATAAGAAATCACAAGAAAATAAAATGCAAAATGATTTTACGAAGTTGTATAGTACAGTCGATAGTCGAAGACTTATTACCAAATATAAAATATTAACTAGATGTATTTTATTTTGTTTGTGTGTATTTGTTTCTTAAAGAAATGAAGTCTTAAATTTTATATACTTTTATCATTTCGTTATTAACTTCTTGTTAATATTTTACTTTTATATCGGGCCCGGCATGGCCAGGTGGTTTAAGGCGCTCGACTCATACTCTTTCTTAAATAAAACTAGTTTATTCTTTCTCAATAAAACTTTGCAATACACTTAATTTCCACAGTTACTTTAACTTAAACACACAAGAGACAAGGTGTGGTTGTATAATCCCA
>NW_013666739.1:16482-23025 GCF_000517525.1 Limulus polyphemus
AGTGGATCGTCTCTCAGACGTGACTTTCCGAATAAAATGTGGTCGGCGAGGTAAGCCAAAGGTGGTGCATGCCAATAGGCTTTGGTGTTATCACGGTCAAGGACATTTCAGTGGGAATGAAAGGAACAATGGAACAAATGATGCTGCTGAAGACGCGTCACTTGAAAAAGCCACTGTCAAAGAAGAAACTCTATTCAGTTTTGAGAAGGGAAACAGTGAAGCCCTTGATGAAGTTACTACCACTGATGTGACTGTTACCGATAATGGAACATTTCCTGATAGAGCAGATGAGACAGAGACCAGCATGGAAGAAGATACTTTCTGTAAAATTAAGAGACTTTGTTGAATTTTAATTTTGTGTTTTTAAAATCTGTACATTTAATCAAGTTATTGTTAATTATCTATTGGGGTAATGTAAGTGGCTATTGTTCGAGACGAACAATACTAAGGAAGGGGCAGTGTTACGACAGCGGATGTCACGTGACGCCGGTAACACGTCATGAGTTTCTAGAAGGATCATGACTGTTCCTGGCAACTCTAGTGTTTGCCAAACGCCCTCTATTTTTGTATATAATTGCAAGTAGTGAGATATGGAGACAGATAATCGACTCAAGTGAGCGGTAGGGACCGTAAGTAAAGTGCGTGAATCGTTGTGAATTATAGCGTGTGTTTAAGTGACTGTGGAAATTAAGTGTATTGCAAAGTTTTATTGAGAAAGAATAAACTAGTTTTAATTAAGAAAGGACTTGTATCGCTGAAGTTCTCCGGGAAGAATTTTACGGGAAATTAACAAACGACCAGAGACGTAACAATATATACCCTTTCATTCAAAACTCGAATCCTTTATTTTTTATCAAATTATTCTTTATTTACCAAATGCTTCTTTATTTTATCTTTTTCCTACCATCACATTCTACTCTTCAGTATAAAACTATAAAAACCAGAAAATAATCAAACACTGTTTTAAAAACAATTAATGTAAACTTAAGATTTATATAAATATACGAATTTTGTTTTCAATTTAAATCTTTTTAATTTTATATTTGTAAGATTTTTTATAAAAAACTCAGGTTACAAAATAAAGTAGCTTATAACTCACGCTTCAAATCACAACCGAATTAAAGCCTTTAAATTAATAACAGCATGAAAATATTTTAAAGGTTAACGATAAAATTACTATAATATAATACCCAAATTCTACACATCACAAATAAAATAAAAAAAATGCTTTCCTTAATTTGCCCTGAAAATTTTTAAAGTTTCGTTGGAGTCATTCACAGTGTAGTTAAGGTACATTTAGACACGCGCCAAACCTCTGAACCCCTATTTGTTAAACACCTCGCTTCTTGCCCCTTAGTGGCTCAGCGGTAATTTTTTGGTTTTTTGAAGTTAAAAATCGGGTTTCGATACCTGTGGTAAGTGCAGCACAAATAGCCTTTTGCGTAGCTTTGTGCTTATCAAAAAATAAACAAACATATCACTTTCTAACGCCTTTCAATAAATATAAAGAAGAGTTAAAACGGTCAATAAAGCATTTTTCATTACAATTCCAAAAAGGGAAAAACTTTGAAATAAAGTTCATTTATGCTATGATACCGGTAAAGTAAAAAAAGAAAAGTACTTTGTTTGTAATTAAGCACAAAGCTACACAATGGGCTATCTGTGCTCTGCCCACCATGTGTATCGAAACTCGGATTCTAGCGTTGTAATTCCACAGACATGCCGCTGTGCCACTGGGGGGGAATATTTAGTAAATAAAGAACAATTTGGTAAAAAAGAAAGGATTCGATTTTGTAAGATTGGTGTAATTTTTTAAGTTACACGTGGTTTTCTCTAGAATCTGATTCTTTTTTTTTCTTTATACATTTACTGCATTCTTTTGTGTGAGACAAGTAACCGCAAGATGCTCTTTATATAAAAAATTAAATGAAAAAAATACGACAGTGAAGTAGGTGGTCTTATTTTAAAATATTATAAAGAAAAATATACGGAAATGTGTTCAAAGTTTTAGTTTTTTTTTTAGGAGTGAGTAAAACACTAGTTCATATGATGTCCAACAGTCTTTTCTGAATAGAAAGTCCAAGAGCGGGTCTGTCAACACATCGTATAGAAATGAATACCGTCATTTACTTGACTGTTAGCAGATCATAACTGCTTTTTACGATAACATCTTTAAAGTGGAGTAAACATGTACAACGATGTCCCTCATAACACAGTTTGAAGACCCTATAAGGCTGAAAAATGAAATAATGATGTAAGAATCGAATTTACTTACATGTTAGTAGTGATCCCATGAATTTCACGTTTTAGAAGGAAAACTTCAAAAATGAACAGTATTTTGTTTAGAAAGTAATTATTTTGAGACGTTAACAAAATAAAGCGAAGGAGTATAAAATGCTTGTTTACAAAAAGTTACATTTGTGGAACATTGTATGTTTAATGAAATAATAATAAAAAAAAACGTTACGCATTTTGATAACAGTAGTTCCCTTTCTTAATTACTTTAATGTCTTACGGACAAGGACACCGACAAGCCCCTATAAGTTTTTGCAGGTCAGCTAATCATGCAAAAGTAGGAATTTGTTTTGTTTGTTTGTTTGAAGTTAAGCACAAAGCTACATCATGGGCTATCTGTGCTCTGCCCACGACGGGTATCGAAACCCTGTTTCTAGCGTTGTGAGTCCGCAGACATACCGCTGTGCCATTGGAGGGGCCAAAAGTAGGAAACCTATATGGTTTGCTTATACTGTATTTGTATAAAACGTTGCTTACATGAGTTTGACATCTTTAAGCAGATTAACTAACCAATTTGCTATAAAATATGTAGTCTACCGCTGGCTCAACGATAAGTTTCAGAACTATAATGTTAAAATTCGATGTTTGATCCCCATCTAGAAGACACTGGAGATAGCTCATTGTGTAACTTTGTGCTCAAACCAAGTTAAAACATACAAAATGAAAGTATGAAAATGTTTATAGTATATTAATGAGAGTAAAGTGCCACTTTGAAATATTACACATAAATGAATGTAATAAAGAATGAAATTGTAACTTAATATATTTGAAGACAAACGAATAACTTAATTTTGTGGTATTCAGGTATACTGATTTCCGACATATGTACCTGCAATGAACAACAGATTGAAAAAAAAATAACAAAACCTTTATACATAATAGTAACAGTTTTTCTTTTTAACAACTAACTGGCCGGCTTTAAATATATGTTATATGTCTTCTGTCTACTAGTGCAGGGAGAAATCAGATCTATGTGAGGCGAAGACAGCAACAGAATGTATAATGATATCAGATTTCTTCAAGTTAAACAAAAGTCACAGTGTAATATGTTCCAATCCTTGAATCCAAAAAGAAATCATGGAGATCATGGGATGGCCAGCAACAAGTTCTTCTGTGAATCTTATAAACTATTTCTCGGATATCTTTGGAAGCTGTATATATATATATATCAATGTCTTAACTCACCTGATGATGTCAGGGAGAAATAGGACATAATCCTTCATAACGTCGTCAAATGAGAAATATGTCCTGTAGATTCAGAGAATATACCAATGCCAATGCTGGGAGATGGAGAAATTTTCTATATCAAGCATATATTTTTGCCAAACCTTACTCTTTCAGATACGTTGATTTAGTTAGACCCTTACTCTGACTACATTAAATTTGAAAACAATCATGTGTTACAAGTTGTAATCTGCAGCGGTATATTGTCACTAGACTTTACTCAGTAATTATATTATGTGAATAAGTAGCGTTCCGAAAATATACTCTTAATTCCCGCTCTGTTTCTAATCTGGTTGAAAAACAATCATAATTTAAAATTTTTGGTTCGTAATTTTTTGGAACAGCTTAGTTTGTAGACTAGTAACGAAGAAAATGTTCCTGTTCAGAAACATAACATTGTTATTAGTTTAAACTAGAATAGAACACGTGAATAATATATTATTTCAACTAGTCTGGTTGTATAAGTTGAGAATTTTATAGACTAAAAGAAAACAAAAAGTAAACGAAAATGATTTAGTTGCTCGTTTGCTGCTGCGGCGTAGAATGAAAAGAGACACAATACAGATTTTCAAAATTGTTAGAAGGTTTGAGTAAGCTACCTCCTTGGAAATATTTTCTAGGGTGATTAGTTTTATTAGATTGAAAAATGGTAGTATTAAAAGTCAGTGAAAACATAGATCCGAATTTTCTTCTTAGGCACATTAATTTTTCTGTTAGAGCTTTTAAACTGTGAAACTGGTTGCCTGGCGACATAATGTGTGTTTAACGTTTAAATTAATTTGGGCTAAGTATCCTTCTGTCATCTTGGTTGTTCTCAAATTTTTATAAGAAAGTCATTTTTTATTTGAAAATCTCTATCGGTATTCTAAATAAAGTTTACAGAGATCTCTTCGGAGTTGCTATAGATTTACTTTGAAGGAATGAAGTGACATGTGCAAAGTATTACTTAAAATTTTGCTTCAACCAAAATATAATGTTGCTACTTAACTAACCTTGTTGTTATTTATTTTATAGAACTGTGTATTCCATTTACTAGGGTCCTGGTGGCTCAACGATAGGCTTAAAAGGTCATACAGCGAATGTTTGGGATTCAACCCAAATTATGCGCTAATGATAACAAATAAATACTAAAAACATAAATTGTTTAGTTGATGCTAAGCGCAAAGTTACACAATAAGCTATCTGTGCCGTATCGAAAGCCAGTTTTAGCGTTATAAGCCTTCACACTTACCGCTGAGCCACTGAAAGAAGAAAAAAATACAACATAGAACAAAAGGCATCATTTTAAAACAGAAATAAATATATATAAAATTAATCAAAAACAACGTATAGTTTGATTTTCAATATATTTATTTGTGCTTAGTGATGTTGCTTTTTTGTTGTTTTATTGAAGTTCACAAAACTCTTCAATATAATTAATAAATGTATAAAATAAACTTTTCGCAATGCATTTTTAACTTGGTTCTATGAACTACTAGGATATATCACTAATTATATTAATATTCTCATCGTGGCGCAGCGGAGTGTTTGTGGATTTACAATGCTAGAAACCGGGTTTCGATACCCGTGATGGGCACAGCACAGATAGCTCATTGTGTAACTTTGTGCTTAACTACAAACAAACAACGCTAGAAACTGGGTTACGATACCCGTAGTGGGCAAAACACACATAGCCCATGGTGTAGCTTTGTGCTTAACTTCAAAACAAACAAACTTTTAAGTAAATATGTGTAATATTTTTTTTTCACATGTCCAAGTATTAGTAAATGTTATGCTAATAACATTTGTAGTGTTTAATAGAGTTAAATTCTTTCAGTGATTATGAGATTTCGTGAAATATCATTGTCAGTGTTTTAAATAATTTTTATTAGTTTGAGAAAGCAATTTTACAATGATCCCATTCAATATGCGTATATCTTATGTATGTATAGTTTTAATAAGGGTTTAAGGGTCAATGTTGCTCAGCAGCTTTGAGTTTTGGACTCATAATCGGATGATTGCGAGGTAAAGGCTAGCCCTCGTCATGTTTCTTGAGTGAGACCTATATCAGTTTACCCAGCTGTTATCGAGGGCAGTGCTTCTCAAATATATTAAATTTTGTTATATATATTTATATATATACACAAATACACATAATAGTGGGATATTTCTAATCCGTGCGCTACCACAAAATAATTTCCGCACTTTAAACTGTGTGTGCGTTATAACAGTGACAGTCAGCCCTTTAGCGCTTATTGGCTGCATTTTATCATCAGTAGTTCAAAATTAAGGACAGTGTCAGACAGCCTAGTAACTTTGTAATAAATAAAAATACAATCTTTAATACCAGGGATGGCGCTTTCCAGCTCCGGTTTCGAGTGGCACAATCGGATGAGAATGGTCCTTGAAAGGGGTTCACCTAGGGGTTAATAAGATCACAATCAGGGTGAATGAGAATGATTGGGTGAATGGGTATTACCAATAATACAACAAACTCAAAAGCAAAAAAGTCATTAGTTATTATTATTATTTATTTTAGTTATAGTTTCATAACTACATTTTTTTTATGTTCATTCTAGTTGTAGTTTGATGTATATTTAAGTCATAATAAAGAATTTTGCATCTTAATTTAGTGCTTTTTTGTCTTTTTTCCGAACTGGAGTGAGTGAGCTGATGTGAAAAACTTATGGGGTGAATGATATTGGAAAAGGTTAAATAAAAAAGTTGAATGCCACTAATTATATATCGATAAAAAATATTTAATATATGCAATAGATTTTTATGAGATGCTGTATTCCAGTGTGATATTTCGAAGTTTATTTAGCGAATAATTGGGATTTAAAAGACCATGTCTGAACTGAGAAACAAAAAATATGACAAAAATTTATTATAGTTTTCTGAGTTTCTCTTAACTTCAGGCCGGGCATGGCCATGTGTTTAGTGAGCTTAACTCGCAATCTGTGGGTCGCGGGTTCGAATCCCCGTCCCACCAAACATGCTCGCCCTTTCAGCCGTGGGGCGTTATAATGTGACGGGCAATCCCAC